>NC_083585.1:18163021-18463021 GCF_027579695.1 Neoarius graeffei
TCCAAACAATGAAGTATTTCCTTCATAACTACGCTGATAACACTTCGTGTTTTTGTCAAACATTTGGAGCTTTGTATTCATTCTGAAGGTTTATTGTTATTAATATTGAATAAAAAGTAACTGGGATATATCATTGTTAATTATCATTCAAATTTTAGGTAAATTATTTTAATTTGCATCTTATACGGATTTTATAACGGAAATACGGATTTTGGAGGTTGGTTATACAGGTTTGATTGACCAAAGGTTGACATGTATGAAGTTGTAAAATGAATAGAAAATATAGTCGAGACATTTTTCTGGCCATTTTGAGCATTTAATCGACCCCACAAATGTGATGCTCCAGAAACTCAATCTGCTCAAAGGAAGGTCAGTTTTATAGCTTCTCTAAAGAGCTCAACTGTTTTCAGCTGTGCTAACATGATTGTACAAGGGTTTTCTAATCCTCCATTAGCCTTCTGAGGCAATGAGCAAACACATTGTACCATTAGAACACTGGAGTGAGAGTTGCTGGAAATGGGCCTCTATACACCTATGGAGATATTGCACCAAAAACCACACATTTGCAGCTAGAATAGTCATTTACCACATTAGCAATGGATAGACAGAGATGCCAACTTTTCAATAAACAGATCTGTAGTCCGGGGCCGAAGAATCTGTAGTTTTCGGTTGCAAACTGTATGCATGCATGCATATATATATATGCACACAATACGACATATTGTAATGTTTTCATGAGTATAGAATGCACAGTGAAAGAGTACATTTGTTACTTTGCAAAATTTAAAAAAAAAAAAAGAAGAAGAAGCTTAAACAAGTCAATCCTTATGAAATGTGTTTTATTCACAGATATATTTCTGACATAGGTCATTTCATGCCAAATCAGATTTTTTTCTTGGTTCCAACTGCAGACTTTGAATTTTTTTTATTAAGTTGATTCTAGATCACAGTCATGAAAACTTATTTCATTCAAAGTAGTTTTAAGAATAATGTCAACTGAAAGTTTGAACCCAAACCTTATCTAGCTTTGGCACTGGAACCATTTCTGAGGACTTACAACTACTGTTAATATTATCATATGTCATGATTTTGTTAATCTAAAGCATATTACATATCATTAAACCTGCTTGTATGGTTTGCAGCAATGGTTATAACAATTGCAATAAAATAAAATTCAGATCTGTCCTTTTTTACTTTATAACTAACCATATACATTTCAAGTTCCAAACTGTACATTTGTTGGTGACAAATGCTCAAAAAATTAGACCGGAGGTTAAAGGGTAACCTTCATTTTGATGAATATTTACATAGATGAAGACATTTATAAGAAAATGAATATTTATGTACATGAATAGATAAATTCAAGACTCCAGGAACATTTCAACATTTTGTGACGGAATTTCACACACAGTCTAATGAGTACAAGCAGGAACATGTATTTAATTTATCTCATGATGTATAACACAGGAATGTTAGTCTGGCTAACGCGACTTCAAAGCTCTACGAGCTATTGGTCTGGCCAAGATATTAAGCCCAACCGTTTCCCAGAGCCCGTGGTTGACCCGCCTCCCTGAAATGCCTCAGTTTGCTACTGGTCGAAGCCAGAAAAGGCTGTGACGAAGCTTAAACCAATCACATCACTCTTTCCTCTGACGTATGTGACGCGACGATAGGATTCTCGCTGAGCCCCATTGATTTGGCTACTAGCGGGGCTAACTGGTAGATTAAACTCTTACCGAAGCCGGTCGGGAGCAAGGCGAAAACGGCCTTCCTTTCAATAAATACCTCCAGGGCTGCTCTTTGCTCCGTTTTCAATGAGAACTTCCCGTTGAATGCTTTCAATACAGCATGATTCTGTAAACAATCTATGGCTTCCGGTCGCAGTTCTACTACGTCACTGCCTTGAACACGCCTCTACCCAGGGCCGTTGGAGATGCTCAAAGTTGATTGGCTCCCGATTTTTCGGGAGCTTGGAAGAGCTGGAGATAGCTTGCCTGGCCAGACTAAGCTCGCAACAGGCCCTCGTGTTGCGTCACGCTTAGGATGGGCGGGCCCAGGCTACAGGAATGTATTTACCAAATTTGAAATACATCCCCTTTCGCGAAGGAACAATACACGGCCATGTCGCTGTATATTTATCATTAAATTTCTGGTTATTCTTGCTCGGCTTCTCCATTGTCGGACGGCAGAAACGATAAGACCAACAACCACTGTGAACGAACGATGGTACTATCACGAATTTTGATTGGTCGAGTTCAAACCCGGAAGCGAATATCAACCAATCAGCAACGACGTATCACGAAAGCTTTGAATGATTCCCGCGGATTTCATCCTTCCGGAAATGCGGAATGGACTGAATTTTCTTCAATCATGGCGGAGTTCAACGTACCAAACAAAAATGCGGAACGAACTGATTTTTTTCTGATCACTGCGAAATCCGTAGTTTCGAATTAACTGGTTGTAGTGGTGCAAAAGGGGCAGGAAATCGTATAAAATACGAACATTTCGTAGTGGTTGGCATCTCTGTATAGAGTGGATTTCTGATTAGTTTAAAGTGACCTTCATTGAAAAGAACAGTGCTTTTCTTTCAAAAATAAGGACATTTCAAAGTGACCCCAAACTTTTGAACGGTAGTGTACGTTTTATTGGTCAACATCACCTTCGTTAAGCACAGAGAATATTTGTTCATGTGCGAGCGAAAATAAATCTCAAGGATTTCACTAACCAAAACAAGCCGCGATCAGACCAGCCCGCCTGTTCCAGTATCAACCATGCCAAACGAATATTTCTAAACAGAAATACACTTTTCCTCAGTCTATCTATCTATGCTGTGGTGCGCCGATTTAAAACGACAGCGTCTGTGTATGCAAGCCCTTTATTGGAGGAGATAAGCTCCCTGAACCATGACTAATACGAGCGCCCGAGTTCTCCAGCTCGCTTTTTCTCCTCCGGTCATTCTCCAGACAGGAGCCAAGAGCGTGGAGGTGCTCCATCTGCTGACCCTTCTCCTCATCCCTATAGAAGGTGCTCCACCTTCGCACATGGTCTCCTCCTCCCTTCCACCTGGACATGAAGTACTCAAGCACTGCAAGGTGCCTCTTACACAGCGAGAGAGAAAAAAAATCATCACAGAGTATCGGCGCTAAATAAATCTTTTTGAAATCCTCAGACGATTCCTTCATTCTTTACTCTCTCAACGAGCACCCTGGCTTGCTTGATGAAGCCTTAGACGTTTAATGCAGAAGGGAGAAAAAAAAAAAAAAAAAAAAGATCAAATCATGAGACAAAGTTAAGCAGTTAATGATTTCACAATGACTTCAAAATCAAATATTAAACAGGACGCTGCTGGAAGTTCGACGTGACCACTGTTTGGCGTTATATTTGTGCATATTTTAACAAAGAGCGCGTTCCAACAATGAAAGTGGGAACATTTGGCTGAGTGACGTGAACAGCAAAGTTCAAAGGGATGCTGAATTACAGCGAGTTGCATCATTTCAGGCACTGGGGAATCAGTTGCTGAGGAAAATGAGTTTTCAGATTTGAATAGAGCTTAGCAGCGGGGAAAGAGCTCGGAATTACATCTTGATCACGACCTTTTTAATATATTTTGACAGTCAGATGACAAGGCTGTGGGGGGAAAAATAAACAAAAGAAAGGGGAATAAAAGGAGACGCCAATAAATATGCTTTTCATAAACCTCTTCATTTCATTCATTCAGTCTCCTTTCTATCACATTCTCCTTTCTCTTAATTTATCATTTTCTCCTTTCTGTGCGAAAGCTGCATTTCAATACACTTCCAGATAATACGATTTGACATCAGGTGCTATTTAAATTACCCGATCGCACACGCTCGTGAATTCATGTCTCGGAATTCGACATAGCAGAAGCGTCGCAAGGATTTCATAGCCTGACCATGACGGTCTAATTGGAGCATGACTTCAAACCAAAAACCGCACGCGCGCACACCCTCTGATCACCACACGACCTCCACACTGGGCTAAACACAGGGTGTTTCCCTTCAGCAGGAACATAATAACACCCTTCTATTTCTGTGGAAGCAGATGGGAGCTCGTTGTACGTTACGCCCCAGTTTTCGATCCTTTACTTCCAAGCCAACTGTCAGATACATTTTTTTTTTTTTTTTGCATTTCATCTCAGCTCAGGTGTCGTCGCAAGGTCTTTAAAAGTGAGCCATGTCAGAAGCTACTAATAAGCATGAAGAAGAAGAAGAAGCAGAGAGCACGGCAAAGTCAGCAAAGTGCCAGACGATAATGCACATTATTAGGTCAAAAAATGATTTGCTGAGCTGATCCTGTTCAACTTCTGAGAAATTGTAATGAGTATGAAATTCAGAATGAATGACGGCACTCCTCTGAGTATATTACTCCACCCCGATGTCGCAAAGAGCAGCGGTTCGGAAGGCATGCGGTTGGCTGGAAGCACACGACAGCCTTCGTTCTGCTTGTTTAGTAGCCGTCGTGTGATAGCCGAGAGCTGTTTGTTGGGTAAGAATTGGCTGTGACTAAATCAGGGAGAAAATTAGGGGGAAAAAAAAATACGGAAAGCTATGACCACTAAACCAGTTACTTGCCTTAAAGATAGACTGCCTTTCAGATTTTTCAAGTGTAGATCATTAAAAAAAAAAAATCCCCAGCACCTAATTACTTTTGTTTAATGGACCGAAAGCTACCGAATTCGAAATCACAGACTTCCAATTTTATTAGTTTTTTTAAATAGAACAATTAATGAATTTAAAGCCACATGGCCCGAAATTCTCCGTTATTTTTTCCTGCTTCACCATGACCCGATACTACATCATGCATGACATGGTGGGCTTTCCCCGTTTGCACAAGGCATTGTGGGATACAAGTTTGAAACAGGAGAGAAAAATGGAGGACGTGAGTGTGCGAATGAAACGTGAAAGACCAACACCAGTAACAGAAAGAAAGCGAGAAGAAAAGACGTTATGTTAGATACGAAGGAAAGGAAACGCAGGACCGAACTAATAAATATCGGCGCTCGGCGAGCACCTCGGTGTGATCAGCTGTTCGTTTAGCGACAGAATGATGGAACTGTCAGTGCACGCTCAAAGGGAAACCTGCGCATGCGCACACACACGGACTTCCTCTGTCTGCTTGACTGCACGAAGCGAGCGATTTCATGGACATTATTTGCTTTAATCCCCTCAAATTAAATAACTTCCCAGCCACAGAATGGCCTGATATTTTGTGAGATATTACAGAAATAAACGTATATCACAATGACAACATTTCAGAGAGAACTAAATTTCATCGATTTTATGAAATCGAAAGGCCGTCTACTTTTACTATTACACCGGTTTTACATTGTTTTTCAATATCAGCAATTTTCCATCCGTTATCCATAACCACTTATCCTGTGTAGGGTCACGGGCAAGCTGGAGCCTATCCCAGCTGACTACGGGCGAAAGGCGGGGTACACCCTGGACAAGTCGCCAGGTCATCACAGGGCTGACACATAGACACAGACAACCATTCACACTCACATTCACACCTACGGTCAATTTAGAGCCACCAGTTAACCTAACCTGCATGTCTTTGGACTGTGGGGGAAACCGGAGCACCTGGAGGAAACCCACGCGGGCACGGGGAGAACATGCAAACTCCGCATAGAAAGGCCCTTGCCGGCCACGGGGCTCGAACCCAGGACCTTCTTGCTGTGAGGCGACAGCGCTAACCACTACACCACCGTGCCGCCCACAAATGCAATAATAATAATAATAATTATTATTATTGAAAAAGATACGTTCTTACCATCAAATATTTTCATTCCATATTTTGTTGCTTTTCGGGGGGGGGGGGGGGGGGGGGGGGGGATTTTTTGGGGTTTTGTTTTCAAGTAGAGTTTTTGTCATCCTCGGTTGGTTCAGCAACATGCTCCGCCATTTTGTTTTTCTCTACTCACGGTATATGAGCTGATATTCTAGTAGTAGAGTAGCCAATCAGAGTGCACGATTGCACATATCCAGTGAATGGAGAGAGAATAAAAGGAGGAGATATAAGGAGTTCTACTTCATGCTCGGGTTGAGACGTAGGCTATATATGCAAGTGTGCATATGAGAGTATGATAGTATAGGAACCTTTCTTGTTATAACATGAAAAATATCTTATCGCAATCGATTTTCATGTTATTCCATGATACTGCTCCGTCTTTCTTTTTCCGGCATGGCAAACACAATACGCTTCTGTAACATTTCATGATTTCCTTTACCATATCCGTAGCTGTTCTGATGAGCTTTGCATAATCCCACGTCTTCCTTGTGTTGCTGAGTTCTAGGCAAGCGCTGGAGCAGCGATCACACTCTGAGACCGCGGTTCATCATTTCCGACACCACCACTACTTTGTCATTGACTGTCTTTTGTCGTAGTGGCACTACACTGGCTTGAGCGTGTCACATTACCTCACCTCACGACCAAAGGATTCCACTACACCGTTCGATTTATGTCTGCGACAGCAAACGCCTGACAGTCATCATCCTGTCTGGCGGAAATCCCATTTACCATTTCTAACTTTCCATTTTTAAAATTAAATTAAATTAAAAGCAAAGCGATGTTGATGAAAGACAGCGAAACCAAAAGGTCTGGAACCCAAACATGAAACATCACATCACTTCAGTCATTTAGTGTTAGATCTCAAGTCACGCTTTCAAAAAACATGCAAGACGGAGAGCTTCCTAATTTTAATCTTCAACTTCTGTGCTGATATTTTATTAATCTCCCCCACCCCACCCCAAAAAAAAGTTTCGCTTTTATTCAACCGAGTCGGTTTTATTGAAACTGGATAAATTGGAGAAAAATGAACTCTAAATTAAGGTTGATCAAAAAAAATTTGCATCATCTAAAACTTGAAGCTGAGACACTTTCGCAGCGAAGACTGTTCCCACGTAATTAATTCTCTGCTACTCCTCAGAGTCGCCACTGTGTCAAGACTTAAGACAAGCTTCTCTTCTAATTTATTCCAGGAAGATGGAGTGCGCCGTCTAAAAGTGACCTGAGAAATTGATTCGAGTTGGGTCTGGAAAAATCCCTCGCTGTCCTCGGTGTGCTTTCAGCTTTTAATTCCTCACGCTGTCGAGGAGATGTTTTGGAAGGTTCCTCAGAAACCAAGCTTCGGAGCAGAAAAGTAACCACGACAGAAAACTCGCTAGCAGGATGTAAAACACCGATTTAAACACATATTTGTCAGGTTTCATTGTGAAGATTGGGACGGACGCTCGACCCCAATTTCAAACTTTTAAGTGCCTCGTCATGTTTTACTGTTGGAAGCAGGAGATGAGAACAATCAATATCCTTCAATATTCAAATCCGCAGAATTTCCGCGCTTGACTCTTTAGCGCTCTGCCACATGCGAGAATGGGAAGGCGCTTCGAGAGAGGAGCTAATAAATGTCTTCATAAATGTGAATCAGATAGCAGCAGGGCCCACAGGCACACCAGTTAAGACAGAAAATAAGTACTACACTTATATTGATGGAGACAAGCGCATGCTGTTCATCTGTTTCAGGCCTTTGATTGAGTTTATTTGACAAGATGGGAAAACATTCCTGAGCGAAACCTAATAAACTTTAAAAGCTGATTTCCACAGCATCCATCTTCGAGGACAGAAATAGTGAACGTACCAGGTAGCTAGTAATAATAATAAAACACTCTCCTAAAAAGTGGTTCGAGCCAAAATGAAATAAATGTTACAGCACTGCACGTCTACTGACGAGCGAAAGCTATCCAAAGTCATAAAAGAAGTCATACGAGTGTATTCTAAGCAGTCTGAAACCAAAATAACTGTGAGGAGCAAGATAACTAGGGATGTGAATATTATTTAACGGTTATTCGCCGAAGGCGAAGTGAATATCGGTGAATAATAAAAGAGACGGAGTTGAGGTTTTGATATCATTAATATTGGTTGGCTTTTTTCGTGGTCTATCAGATATATTCCATTCAGCTAGCATGATGCTGAACACGTCGAAGATGAGTAGCTGAATGGAATATATCTGATAGACCATGAAAAAAGCAAGCTATTATTATTATTATTATTATTATTATACATACACATTCGATGGAACAATTATAGATTTTACAAAAAGTTAAGAACAGGGCGGTAACTTACCAATACTGAATGCTGATTCTGATCGAATGTAATTCAGTGTTGTCAATCCAATGTACTGTACAAAGTCAAAAAGTTCTAACAATAAAAATGGCACAAGTCCAAAAAACCTGAACAACAACCCGACTTATATACTGTACAACCCCGATTCCAAAAAAGTTGGGACAAAGTACAAATTGTAAATAAAAATGGAATGCAATGATGTGGAAGTTTCAAAATTCCATATTTTATTCAGAATAGAACATAGATGACATATCAAATGTTTAAACTGAGAAAATGTATCATTTAAAGAGAAAAATTAGGTGATTTTAAATTTCATGACAACAACACATCTCAAAAAAGTTGGGACAAGGCCATGTTTCCCACTGTGAGACATCCCCTTTTCTCTTTACAACAGTCTGTAAACGTCTGGGGACTGAGGAGACAAGTTGCTCAAGTTTAGGGATAGGAATGTTAACCCATTCTTGTCTAATGTAGGATTCTAGTTGCTCAACTGTCTTAGGTCTTTTTTGTCGTATCTTCCGTTTTATGATGCGCCAAATGTTTTCTATGGGTGAAAGATCTGGACTGCAGGCTGGCCAGTTAGGGTATTAGGCAGAAAAAGAAAATTACCAGTCAAAAATAATATTTTATATAATCCTGATGAGCACCATAGGCACGAAGTCCCTCTAGGGGGGTCGGGGGGCATGTCCCCCCCAGAAAATTTTTGAAATTTAGACTTCATTTCCTGCATTCTAGGACATTTTCAGGGTGAAATGGCGTGTAATTTTTGATCAGAAATATTGCATATTTTTACTTTGTATTTTTTTCAGTTTCACTCCTGAATGTATCAGGTGTATGTATGGTGTTTGATTTGGTAACAAAAGTGAAAAGAAAATAAACAATGAATTGTATATAATCTTTTGATCTAGTTACAGTATTTAATAAAAAAAAAAAAACCAACAGTATTCTATTTTACGTGGCACAAATTAAATCGCAGAATGTCTGTCACTGACTGTCATCCATAATATTTTGACCAAACTACTCAAAAATTAAAATTAACTTTGAAAGAACGGGAACTGAGTTTCTTTGGTTTACACAAAGGTTACAGACGTCTAGGGGCCTGCAAGAATCGGTCTGCTGCTGCATCAAAGTCAAATTCCTGACGATCTAACTTTTCGTAGCTTTGTCTGATAAGCTGCTCCAGCCTAACTATACTTAATTTTGTTCTCAACTTGGTTTTGATCCTGATTGGGAGTAGCGGGAGTTTTCCCGGTGGGCCGGTGGTTCAGCGTGGGCCGGCGGAGGAAAAAAAAAAAAAAATAGTTGCGCGCTGGCCTTTAATATGATAAGCAATGTTAACAGTTTCTTTAAGAAACTGTTAACATTGCTTATCATATTAAAGGCCAGCGCACAACTGTAATAAGCAATGTTAACAGTTTTTTAAAGAAACTGTTAACATTGCTTATCATATTAAAGGCCAGCGCGCAACTGTTTTTTTTTTTTTTCTCCGCCGGCCCACACTGAACCACCGGCAAAACTCCCGCTACTCCCGATGGCCAGTCCGTGTGTGGGCGGAACATAACTGGATTTATCGGATGACATGTGGGAGTATTCATGTGCGAAAATTTTCGGCATTATCGTCCGTTTCAGTATCCGTCTGTGTGTATACTTGCCCGTTGAAATCGGCAATCGCCCGTCAAATTTACGGGTGGACGGGTCTCTGCCTAATACCTTATGGCCAGTTCAGTACCCGGACCCTTCTTCTACGCAGCCATGATGCTGTAATTGATGCAGTATGTGGTTTGGCATTGCCATGTTGGAAAATGCGAGGTCTTCCCTGAAAGAGACGTCGTCTGGATGGGAGCATATGTTGCTCTAGAACCTGGATATACCTTTCAGCATTGATGGTGTCTTTCCAGATGTGTAAGCTGCCCATGCCACACGCACTGATGCAACCCCATACCATCAGAGATGCAGGCTTCTGAACTGAGCGCTGATGACAACTTGGGTCGTCCTTCTCCTCTTTAGTCCGAATGACACGGCATCCCTGATTTCCATAAAGAACTTCAAATTTTGATTTGTCTGATCACAGAACAGTTTTCCACTTTGCCACAGTCCATTTTAAATGAGCCTTGGCCCAGAGAAGACGTCTGCGCTTCTGGATCATGTTTAGATACGGCTTCTTCTTTGAACTATGGAGTTTTAGCTGGCAACGGCGGATGGCACAGTGAATTGTGTTCACAGATAATGTTCTCTGGAAATATTCCTGAGCCCATTTTGTGATTTCCAATACAGAAGCATGCCTGTATGTGATGCAGTGCCGTCTAAGGGCCCGAAGATCACGGGCACCCAGTATGGTTTTCCGGCCTTGACCCTTACGCACAGAGATTCTTCCAGATTATCTGAATCTTTTGATGATATTATGCACTGTAGATGATGATATGTTCAAACTCTTTGCAATTTTACACTGTCCAACTCCTTTCTGATATTGCTCCACTATTTGTCGGCGCAGAATTAGGGGGATTGGTGATCCTCTTCCCATCTTTACTTCTGAGAGCCGCTGCCACTCCAAGATGCTCTTTTTATACCCAGTCATGTTAATGATCTATTGCCAATTGACCTAATGAGTTGCAATTTGGTCCTCCAGCTGTTCCTTTTTTGTACCTTTAACTTTTCCAGCCTCTTATTGCCCCGTCCCAACTTTTCTGAGATGTGTTGCTGTCATGAAATTTCAAATGAGCCAATATTTGTCATGAAATTTCAAAATGTCTCACTTTCAACATTTGATATGTTGTCTATGTTCTATTGTGAATACAATATCAGTTTTTGAGATTTGTAAATTATTGCATTCCGTTTTTATTTACAATTTGTACTTTGTCCCAACTTTTTTGGAATCGGGGTTGTACGTATGGATATGTGTATAGTTGTATGTACTGTATATATGTATTATATATATAAAAAACATAAGTATCTGTATTTTTCTCGTGGTGCGGTTTCCATCAAATCCTGCGCTCTGATTGGCTGGCGAGTGGGTCTGTATCCTACGGTACGGACCCCAGTTACGGACCCCGGTTATGGACCTCTGGCGACTCGTTCGTTCACAACAACAACAAACATAGTAGCAATTTTTGTCAACATTTATCTTTTTTTAATAAGATTTATTTATAAGATTATCAAAAACCTTATAAATTTTTGCCAGCATTTCTCAGGAGAATAGCATTAATTTTACAGCATGGATAGCGATAACGACAGTGTTCACAGCGAAAGCGAGTTTTACTACCCTGAGGAAGAAGAAATAAAAGAAAACATTTCAGGAGAAAGCTAAAAACCTAACTTGCTAACGCCGAGCAAAAACATGGCTGAATCCTGAACGACTCAATTTTGTATAAATAGGGGACTACATAGGCAGCAAAATGTAGTTTTTTTCCTGCCATGGAAGTGCACTTGTATACCGAGGAGGAAGCCATTTGCATTTCAGCCGTGAATGAGGATTCAAAATGGCGGCTCGGCTCGGGTTTCCCTTTTGGGCGCTCTCGTTTTCTGTTAGAATTTGGTAAAGAAAAAAATTAATATATTATTGACCAGCTTAAGGTCGGTCCGTATCGTGAAATACCGTGACCTCGGCCTTGGATACTGACCTCCGCCCAGAGGGCCTCGATCAGTACTTTCAAGACCTCAGTCACGGTATTTCACGATACGGACCTCCCAGCTGCTAAATAACATGTATATATGATTTGATTTGTTCTATATTATACCATGTTGGTATGTCTTGGTATGTTTTCTTTTTTTGTTTGTTGCTTTTGTTTTCTTTTATATATATATATATATATATATATATATATATATATATATATATATATATATTTTTTTTTTTATTATGGCGGAAAGTGATTAGCGGTGGTATAGAGGGTTAGGATTTGATAAGTTATTTGCTTCTTCCTAATCTTTTCCAAACATTATTATGCTATTGCCTTGTGGCTACGCTATTCTGTTTGTTCATGACAATGTTTTGATTACTGCATTTTTTTTTTCCTCTTTACTGTTCGGAATCTGGTAATATTGGCATCCTCTCTTCCTTTTCATCTTCATCTGCAGAGCTTTCATATTTTAAGCCAAGTTATATTCCTCAACAGTGTCATTTGCCACGTCCACTGGTGATGTCACTAACTCTAGTGTCATAACCGTTTCGAACTAGGAAGTGGAATTTTAGACGAGTGGGCTGATGCACGCAGTCACACATCCCGGTGCGGGTACAGGAAATACGAACGCTCTTGTAACACCACTCGACCAATCAAATTAGTTGACTGGAACTAACTGACATAATTGTTTAATGTTGTGTCATATCCGTGAAACAAGTTACATAGTACTATCACTTATAACAGTTATAAACCCTCGCTCCAACATCACCCTCTGTTTCTCTCACAAACTCAAACCCATCATGTCATGTTACAGATGAAAGATGAGGCTTTGAAGTCCACTGTATTCTGAAGACACGGCGTATTACGAATGGTTTCAACAAACATGTAGAATACTGTGCAAAAGCCTTGGGTTTTTTCATACAAACTTTGTTATAGATTTCTATTTTATGATTTCTACATTATCGAGTCAAAACATTACAAAAACATTTTAGAGTCCAAACGTTCGTTTTCCAGCACAAAATTAAATGTTACAGAAAATAAAAAAAGTTTGTATCTGAGCAGCATATTCCATAAGAGAGCACTTTTCAGATTAAAAAAGAAAACATACTGAAGGCTGCTGGGTTTTGGTGCAAAATGAAGAAGCGAGTGTGACGGTCAAAGTGTGCAGAAGAACTGCGGCTGGTTCTGTAAGATGCTCAGTAAAACCTACAGCTCATTTCCGCATAAAACTGCACTCACTGGACCTCAGACTACTATTTTTTTTTTTAAGCAAAGGGTCGTCTCACACCAAATATTGACTTTGTTTCATTTATTACGGCTCACTGATTACTGTTTATAGTATTTTTTAAATGTTGAAACATTTTACTTCATTATTTTTCAGCCATTTTTGTTCAACAGCATTTCTTTACATGTGCATGGAATCGAAATAACGCATTTTTTTTTCGCAGTCCGGTTTCCATCAAATCCTGCACTCTGATTGGCTGGCGAGTGGGTCCGTATCCCACGGTACGGACCCCGGTTACGGCCCTCTGGCGACTCGCTCGTTCAACATTTATTTTCGCATTTCTCAGGAGAACAGCATTAATTTTACAGCATGGATAGCGATAACGACAGTGTTCACAGCGAAAGCGAGTTTTACTGCCCTGAGGAAGACGAAATAAAAGGAAGCATTTCAGGAGAAAGCTAAAAACCTCTAACTGTTGCTAACGCCGAGCAAAAACATGGCTGAATCCTGAATGACTCAATTTTGTATAAATAGGGGACTACATAGGCGACAAAATGTAGGTTTTTTCCTGCCATGGAAGTGCACTTGTATACCGAGGAGGAAGCCATTTGCATTACAGCCGTGAATGAGGATTCAAAATGGCGGCTCGGCTCGGCTCTCCCTTTCGGGCGCTCTCGTTTTCTGTTAGAATTTGGGAAAGAAAAAAATAGTAATTATATATATAATTATTTATTTATTTTTACCAGCTTAAGGTCGGTCCGTATGGTGAAATACTGTGACCTTGGTCACTACTTTCAAGACCTTGGTCACGGTGAATAACATATATAACGAGTGTGTTAATATAAACCTGTGATTTGCCTTTACACTACAACTGGAACCACTGTCCGAGCTCCTGTTATTGAAAATTTATCAACCAATCAGATTCGAGAATTCCACAACTCTGTAGTATCCATGAAAGAATGTCATCCAAACTGTCCTGTTTGAAAGAACTCACCGACTGGGGATATTTGGATGTTCGTTTTCGCCAACGAAAAGCATAAAGATTCCTGTGCAATGAAACACTGCTTCCGCGAATTAAAATTAAGCCCGACGCTGTAGAAGAAAGATATGTCTGCTGCAACCGCTGGCTGTGTTTATACCCGTCTATAGCCCTGCTTATGTGTCTCGCCCTATCTAAGCCTCTGCTCATTCTCTTGACTCCGAGGTGATGTCTGATCCTATATTTTCCAGTATCTCGACTCAAGCCTCTGGATTAATATGCAACTCTGTAATAAGGAGGAATGTGGAAAGTAATAACTTCTTCTGAGCATTGTGTCTGTCTGAACAACACTGGCAAAGGAAAATTAATTTGTATACGAGTACAGCATCAGGTCAGGGATGTCCGTGCAAACACGCAACAAGCACTGAATGTTATATAATCAAATTGTTTACCGTGTCAGTGTAATAAAAAAAGGCATCGGACTTTCAATGCCTTGTGTAACTCGAGCTCAGGGGCGGGAAAAAGCATACAGACACGAATAATAAGGGCAAATCCATTCTCAAAACATTCACTCAGAAATTGCTGGACGCTATAAACCAAGACTAGATAACAGAAGACACAGGACAAAAGAACTGCTGGAAACAGAGGTTAAAAAAAAAAAAAAGCTAAACAAGCCGCATTATGGCATCAAGTGGCACAATAAAAAAAAAAAATTTCACCATTCAAAATGACTTTGAATCCTGATGCCACAGCCATCCCCGAGAGCAAAACTGGAGGGAGGGATATGGAATCAATTTTGTGCCAAAATGTTCATACAATACTTTTGAAATATCAAACAAAAACGACAAATCAAAATAAATAAATGTCAATTTTTTTAGACTGGCAAACAAATTATTCGTGTAATCGTGCAAAATATCAGTCTATTACTCTTCAGAAACCTTTTATTTTTGTTCCGCATCTTTCTCAGTTTTGTTTGCCGTAATTTATTTTGGTTGCGATTCCAGCTTTCTCGTTTGCGCTCCCTGACTTTTTGCTTGCAGTTTTGGCACAAACTTCACGTGTGGGTGGGCTGTCCAGGAATGCATTCCCATTGGCTAACTTGTGTTTGACTGACAGCTACGCTCAGCCATTCCCCCGGAAGCTGTTGCGGCCATTTCCTACTCGGATTCTGGCAGACTGTTTGACCAGTGACCGATCCATTGATGGTAAACAAGGATCGAGTGGACTTGTGCACTACTGCAATACATACAACACATTTGTCCCGTACTTACACTTTGTTGAATTAATTCAATATCATAGTCGCCACTGAAGTCCACTCGATCCTTGTTTACCGTCAATGGATCGGTCACTCGTCAAACAGTCCGCCAGAATCCGAGTAGGAAATGGCCGCAACAGCCTCCGGGGGAATGGCTGAGCGTAGCTGTCAGTCAAACACAAGTTAGCCAATGGGAATGCATTCCTGGACAGCCCACCCACACGTGAAGTTTGTGCCAAAACTGCAAGCAAAAAGTCAGGGAGCGCAAACGAGAAAGCTGGAATCGCAACCAAAATAAATTACGTCAAACAAAACAGAGACATAGAACAAAAATAAAAGGTTTCTGAAGAGTAATAGACTGATATTTTGCACGATTACACGAATAATTTGTTTGCCAGTCTAAAACATTTTTACTCTTATTTATTTATTTTTATTTATCATTTTTGTTTGATATTTCAGAAGTATTGTATGAACATTTTGGCACAAAATTGATTCCATAGAGGGATGGCATACTTTCCCTCTCCTATCAATCACAGTGACATGAGCCAATCACGGCCATCTGCGATGCATAATATATACGGAGGTGGGCGGATAGCGCTTTCCTCTGAGTGCGTTACGATGCCCTCTGATGTTGCACGAGCAGCAGTTTGCCCCGGAGGAAGCACATGGTCATCTCTGGTGGGTTGGTAGGGGTCATGTGAGAAGGGAGAGCTGCTTGATGGGGAGGAATTGGAGAGAAACTGGGGGAAAAATTAATTGAGGTATTTTTATGAAGATATTTATATCTATCACGACATGCAGGTTTGCAAACAAAATGCTGAAAAAAAGAAAGCATACATCTGTGTCTACTCCATTTATTTATTTAAAACCAAGAAAGGAAAAATCTGTGCAAAATGTGACATTTTACAATTTATTTATTTAGAAAAATATATCATAACTTGGCGGCACGGTGGTGTAGTGGTTAGCGCCGTCGCCTCACAGCAAGAAGGTCCGGGTTCGAGCCCTGTGGCCGCCGAGGGCCTTTCTGTGTGGAGTTTGCATGTTCTCCCCGTGTCCGCGTGGGTTTCCTCCGGGTGCTCCGGTTTCCCCCACAGTCCAAAGACATGCAGGTTAGGTTAACTGGTGACTAAATTGACCGTAGGTGTGAATGTGAGTGTGAATGGTTGTCTGTGTCTATGTGTCAGCCCTGTGATGACCTGGCGACTTGTCCAGGGTGTACCCCGCCTTTCACCTGTAGTCAGCTGGGATAGGCTCCAGCTTGCCTGCGACCCTGTAGAACAGGATAAAGCGGCTACAGATAATGAGATGAGATCGTCTCAGAAACAGTGTATTCCGACACCATTTACCATGACATTATAAAGAATAACAGCCCGGTTGAAAGTGTGTTCGAGATTTGCCAGTGATTACAGTGTTTAATTTATTAATGAATGACAAACCACACTTTTCAAACGGCTTACAGTAAAGATTTAATGGTGTGGAACATCTGAGAGACAAGTTAGCTCCCGTTCTCGCTTCCATTATAACGAAGATACCCGCTGCTCCTTCACCGGGCTCTCCTTTTCTCTCCCTCTCAAAACACGCAGCTTGCCATTTAGCCAAGAAAAGCAGAAACCCCTCTCTCCTGAAGACTTGCCTGGAAACTTTACAAAAGCACCGTGACTGTTAAAGCTCTGTAAAAACACCCGTTTAGAAACGTCCTTAAAAAAAATAGCCACTTCAACAAATATACTTTTTTTTTTTTTGTTAACACTATGGGGTTTTTTTTATCCGTTTATTGTTAGTCTAATATTTTATGCAGCATCCACCATACAAATCTATGTGTATGAATTGTTACTATAGAAACAGTAATGTATTAGAGCTTGCGCAATCATGTAAAGCTATTGTGCATGTTACAGCTGGAACTGCAGTTTGAGCCGTGCTGTTTTACACATTACTAGGCATGTAACGGTATATCGTGCGACAATAAATTGCAGAACAATATTATAATGATTAGAATAGAT
Source organism: Neoarius graeffei (assembly GCF_027579695.1). Taxonomy (NCBI): domain Eukaryota; kingdom Metazoa; phylum Chordata; class Actinopteri; order Siluriformes; family Ariidae; genus Neoarius; species Neoarius graeffei. The sequence continues at coordinate 18,180,240 of NC_083585.1, forward strand.
GAAATTAAAAAAAAAATGAATCACGGTTATTATCAGGCTGCATAAACTCGTTTTTTTCCCTCGCTGTAACTGCATTGATTAGACAGCAGATAATGTACAACAGTGGGAATGCACATGACTTCACCCTAGGCGGAAGTAACACAGCTCTAATGCTGCAAAAACCCACAGAAAACAGGCTCGAAAATGGGAAAGAGCTGTTGTGTGATTGAATGTATAAATAAATTTAACAAGAAATAGGAGCTCTCTTTTTAAAGACTGCTGAAAGAAAGAAAACAGAAGCAAATGGAGGGAGGAAAATATTTTTTTGAGAAAAGGCCTATTTGTTATTAAATTTCATTTTTAATAAAAAGAATATATTTGTTAATAGACGATTATATTGGACTCCAACCTTTACAAATGTGGGTCAATTAGTGTTGGCTGTTAAGAAAATGAAACTTTTTTTTGTTTGTTAACAGAAGGAATATTTAAGGAACATAAATGCTTCTCAAGATATTTTCAAAAGTATATTGAGAAATTCAAATCAGAAACCCAATATCGTGAATTGAATCAAATTGCGCAATGGGTGAATCATTACATGTCTCAAAATCCATGCACATTTTCTGACCAATCAGATTCAGGAATAAATGAGACTATTTTCAGAAGGTTAATAACCAGTTTAGCTCACACTGGGCTTTCTATCTATCCGGCCTTGAGACCGGCACTAAGTACACACTGCCTTGTCCAACCCCAGTGGCTGGGTATTTTACCTAGATAACCTGTATGTCTTTGGACTGTGGGGGAAACCAGAGCACCCAGAGGAAACCCATGTAGACGTGCAAACTCCACACAGAAAGGCCCCCGTCGGTCACTGGGCTTGAACCCAGAACCTTCTTGCTGTGAGGCAACAGTGCTGACCACTACACCACCGTGCTGAGAACTAATTGAACTAATTAATCGCCATTTTGTAGTGCTGTCTGAATGTATAGTGAGAATTATTACACCCTATATAGTGCACTCATAGTATCCCACAATGCATCGTGAAATGTACTGTACAACCGTCGATCATTAACCAAGCAATATATCCCATCATGCACTGCGGTCGCGCTGAAAGAAAAATGGCAGACGACAGACATGAAGAAATTAAAGATAGGAAGAGAATAGAAAATAATCTAGACTAGAAGAAGATACAAGAATAAAAGTCAGAGTGCAGAGCGAGGAATTAATCAAAAGCCTCAAATTTGATCGAATAAAAGGCAGCGGTGAAGAAGAAAGAAAGGATTCAGACTTGATTTAAAAGAACTGAAAGATGCAGCAGACACAAAGTACTTTGTATTTATTAATATAGGAAATACGCTCGGTATAATATGGATTTATTATTTTGAAAACCCACCAGCCGACTGATCTGGCACGTTTTAATTGTAATGACGTAAATAACGGCGCGGCGGAGTAGTGTCCGAAAGGGTTTCTTTTCCCTTCCTCATTTTACCAATGAGCTCACTATGTAGTCCTCTGTATAGAATTCCCCAGATAGTGAGTAGGGAGTAGTGAACGAGTGAGTGAGTTCAGACACGGCATGAGTGAAAATACACAAGACTGAACAAGAAGTAGAGGTTATTGTCTTTAAACTCCCAGACTTACATTTCTCACTCTCATAACTACAGACCCTTTCCTATTAGTTCCACTGCAATTACTAAAGAGTCTGTTTTAAGATGAATCACTGAATAATAAGCTGGGATTTTCGGAGATTACATATGAAAGCTGGAAATGAGGAACAGGGGGACCTAATTAAAAAGCGCACCGCCAGGAACTGAAAGAAGCATCCGTTTGACCGGCATGAAAAACGAGCAAAGACAGGCACGTCGGAGCAGGTGATTGTTGCCCCTTTTCCACCAAAGCAGTTCCAGGGCTGGTTCGGGGCCAGTGCTTAGTTTGGAACCGGGTTTTCTGTTTCCACTGACAAAGAACTGGCTCTGGGGCCAGAAAAACCGGTTCCAGGCTAGCACCAACTCTCTGCTGGGCCAGAGGAAAGAACCGCTTATGTTAGCGGGGGGCGGAGTTGTTAAGACCAACAACAATAGCAAGACCGCGAAAGATCGCCATTTTTAAGCGACGAGAAGCGGCAGCTGTACAAATGCAAAGTCATCCATTATTATTATTGTCGCTACTGCTGCTTCTTCCGTGTTTTTGCTTCGATATTCGCACCAAGGTTTATGCAAACGTAGCGACGTAACTGACGTATACAGCGACGTAATGACGTGGCTCCGCTTAGCACCACGAGCGATGGAAAAGCAAACCGGTTCTCAGCTGGCTCGCAAGTTGAATGAGTTGTGAACCAGCACCAGCACTGGCCCCGAGCCAGCCCTGGAACTGATTTGGTGGAAAAGGGGTATGTGTCACACAAGTGATCGATACATACATTCATACATGGATGCACCATCTATCTATCTATCTATCTATCTATCTATCTATCTATCTATCTATCTATCTATCTATCTATCTAATACATGCATAATAAAACAAAAATAAAAACATTCAGATCCATAAAACAACAACTATACTGTATTACACTCCACCAGCCCATCACTGGGTCACAAATCTGACCCTTTGCTGACATTTAAACAAAACAACCAAAAAAAAAAAAAAAACCCTATTGCGATTTAAATGCATGTAGTCTCATTAAGGATTTCACAACCCTCCCCATACCTGATGACATTTCTACAATTTGGCAAACAGAAGTGCGAGCAGCAGATGTCCAAAGCAGCTTTGTTTTTTTTGTTTTTTTAAAATCACCAAGCCCTCACACTCATCCCGTCTTCTTCCTTGACTCATAATTAACAACCTCCTCCTTTCCCATATCGCTTTCAACACATTTTCTTATTAAGTCTTCTTATTTACATAACTTGGAAAAAAAATATTTTGCACGGTTGCATGTTGATGTGTTATGCCTCTATTAGTACCTAATATTTTGAGCACCACATGTATTACATCGAGTACAGAGGAGAATGTTCTAGAAATCCAGAAGAATTGGTCTTTGAGAGCAGAATCACAGCGAGAATGTTTATTAAAAAAAAAAAAAAAAAGGTACCCTATGTGGCAACTACTTATAAAAAAAAAAAAACTTCTGATCCCATGTTCATACAGTAAATATCGCATATGTTATTTCCCAGCTGGGAGGTCCGTATCGTGAAATACCGTGACCGAGGTCTTGAAAGTACTGAGCGAGGCCCTCTGGGTCGAGGTCGGTATTCAAGGCTGAGGTCACGGTATTTCACCATACGGACCTCCCAGCAGGTAAATAATATATTTATTTTTTTCTTTACCAAATTCGAACAGAAAACGAGAGCGCCCGAAAGGGAAAACCGAGCCGAGCCGCCATTTTGAATCTTCATTCACAGCTGTAATGCAAATGGCTTCCTCCTCTGTATACAAGTGCACTTCCATGGCAGGAAAAAAACTACATTTTGCTGCCTATGTAGTCCCCTATTTATACAAAATTGAGTCGTTCAGGATTCAGCCATGTTTTTGCTCGGCGTTAGCAAGAGTTACAGGTGTTTAGCTTTCTCCTGAAATGTTTTCTTTTATTTCTTCTTCCTCAGGGTAGTAAAACTTGCTTTCGCTGTGAACACTGTCGTTATCGCTATCCATGCTGTAAAATTAATGCTATTCTCCTGAGAAATGCTGACAAAAAATTATAAGATTTTTGATAATCTTATAAATAAATCTTATTAAAAAAAAAAAGATAAATGTTGACAAAAATTGCTACTATGTTTGTTGTTGTTGTGAATGAACGAGTCGCCAGAGGTCCGTAACCGGGGTCTGTATCGTAGGATACTCGCCAGCCAATCAGAGCACAGGATTTGATCGAAACCGGGCTGCGAAAAAAAATAAATACATGTTCTGAGTAATACTCGCCTCATCTCCTGCAAACATCACGAAGCTGTGAGCAGCATCAGGGCTTTTGGTTACCGATTTTGTTTACTGTGTTTCATTCAAAATACAGTGCTGTGAACGACAGTGGATTTAAAAAAAAAGTCTACGCACCCCGTTAAAACGATCGGTTTTTCTGACGTAAAAAAAAAAAGAGACCATGAGAAATAATTTCAAAACTTTTCCCACCTTTAATGTGACCTATAACCGGTACAATTCAATTGAAAAACAAACAAATTTGTTGGGGGGGGGGGGGGGGGGGGACATAAAAAAAAACGTACAATAAGCTGGTTGCACAAGTGTGCACACCCTTACACTAATACTTTGTTGAAGTGCCTTTTGATTTAATTACAGCATTCAGTCTTTTTGGATTCACACCTGCCATCAGTTAAAATGACTCTGATTAACCCCAAATAAAGTTCAGACATTTACTCAGTTGCATCCTCCAGCAAAAGCCATGTGAGCTTACAAAGCATCAAAGGGATCTCATTGTTGAAAGGTATCAGTCAGGAGAAGGGGACAAAAACATTTCCACGGCATTAGATATACCATGGAGCACAGTGAAGACAGGCATCAAGAAGTGGAGAAAATATGGGACAACAGTGACATTACCGAGAACTGGACGTCCCTCCAAAACTGATGAAAAGACGAGACGAAAACTGGTCAGGGAGGCTGCCGAGAGGCCGACAGCAACACTGAAGGAGCTGCAGGAATTTCTGGCAAGTACTGGTTGTGTACTACATGTGACAACAATCTCCCATAATCTCCATATGTCTGGACTATGAGGTAGGGTCAAAGAAAAACATCCGGGCCTGGCTAAATTTTGCAAAAAATAAAAATACATCAACTCTCTCAAAAGCATGTGGGAAAATGCGTTATGGTCTGATGAAACCAAGGTTGAACTTTTTGGCCAAAATTCCAAAAGGTATGTTTGGTGCAAAAACAACACTGCGCATCACCAAAAGAACCTCGTACCTACAGTGAAGCATGGTGGTGGCAGCATCATGTTCTGGGGTTGTTTTTCTTCAGCTGGAACAGGGGCTTTAGTCAAGGTGGAGGGAATTATGAACAGTTCTAAATACCAGTCAATTCTGGCCCCAACCCTTCAGGTGTCTGATAGAAAGCTGAAGAGGAATTTCTTCGTTCAGCACGACAATGACCCCCCCAAAAGTTTTGGAATGGCCCAGCCAGAGCCCAGACCTAAACCCAATTGAAATTCTGTGGGGTGACCTGAAGAGGGCTGCGCACAAGAGACGCCCTCGCAATCTGACCTATCTGGAGCGCTTTTGCAAGGAAGAGTGGGCAAATATTGCCAAGTCTAGATGTGGCAGGCTGATAGACTCCGACCCAAAAAGACTGAATGCTGTAATTAAATCAAAAGGTGCTTCAACAAAGTATTAGTTTAAGGGTGTGCACAGTTATGCAACCAGCTAACTGTACGTTTTTTATGCCCCCCCCCCAATAGATTTGTTTGTTTTTCAATGGAATTGTACAGGTTATAAGTCACATTAAAGGTGGGAAAAGTTTTGAAATTATTTACCGTGGTGTCATTTTTTTTTTACATCAGAAAAAACGATCATTTTAACGGGGTGTGTAAACTTTTTATATCCACTGTCTATCTAATTCCAAAATAGTAAGAAAGCACTTGCTCATGAATTGTCTTCGAAGCATTATTTAGTACTAGCAGGTTACCCGACGTTGCCTGGGTTTTGCAAAATTCTGGGTTGCCGCCAGACTTCCATGTCAAATTTGGTGAAGATCCGTCAAGAAATAGTGATGTTAACCCAAGACAAACAAAAATCCAAACAATCACCACCCAGGGACCCACCGGGGACCCCCTGTGGCCCAAATATGGAATTTCTGAGTTCTGCCAAATTGCGGCTCTCTCGTGTACCTACGTGCCAAGTTTAGTGAAGATCTGTCGAGAGTTTGTGTTGATAAATGTCACGTGAAAGGCATTGAGGGAGGGAGTGGGTGGATGTTGCGCCCCCCCAGGGACCTCTCTGGGGCTCGTACATGAATTTTGTTTATATTTGCAAAATTCTGGGTCATCCCCGGACCTACCGGTACGGTATACTTGCCAAATTTGGTGAAAATCCGTCAGGAAATGGCGACGTTAGCTCAAGACAAATCAAACAAACAAACTTTGCCACTTATTATATAGACTTATGAGCACATTTTGTTTCACAAGTGTAATGTAAAGACTCTAAAATTAAAAATAAAATAAATTAAAGTGAACACCAGAAGTTTGATATCGGCTTTCCAAAGCTGTGATAATCAAAAGGTAAATCACACACTTGTGAAATTTCCTCTCTGCATTTAACCCATACACACACATACCCAGAGCAGTGGGCAGCCATGCTAACAGCGCCCGGGGAGCAGTCGGGAGTTAGGTGCCTCACTCAAGGGCACCTCAGCCCAAGACCGTCCCATATTAACCTAACCGCATGTCTTTGGACTGTGGGGGAAACCAGAGCACCCGGAGGAAACCCATGCAGACACGGGGAAAACATGTAAACTCCACACAGAAAGGCCCTCGCCGGCCGCTGGGCTCGAACCCAGAACCTTCTTGCTGTGAGGCGACCGTGCTAACCACTACACCACCGTGCCGCTTACTTGATATCGAATCAGTAGCCTTGGTGAACCATGAGGTGAATTTCGTTTATCTTTTTATCTGCCGATTATCTTCCAATACTACGAAGTTATAACGAGGTTTCTCTGATTTGGTTTCTGGTTCTGATTGGGTACGAAGTTTATCGAGAAGTAGAACGGGTAATCGAACTTGATCAGGATAAGTGCTGATTGGTTACGAAGTTTCGCTATTGTTACACTCATTCTTCCATTCTTACAACACGGTGACCACTCGTTCTTGTGTACCTTTGATAACATGAGATCAACTGTTCGTATCGCGAGATCACGATTCGCCGTTCTGCTGATTGTAATGAGTATGCGCAGTGCGATATTGTTACACTCATTCTTCCAACACAGTGACACAGTGGCCTCACTTCGACTCTGTGAGGCAGTAGACACAAAAATTAGCGTAATGTGCTTGGAATTGCATGCACACAAAGCCATGGCCTGAAGACCAAAAAGTATTCTGACAAATTGTATTTAAATACAACGTGAAACAAGAATCAGGTCTGTGGTAGATTGGTGACCTGCCCAGGGTGTTCCCTAGCCTGGGAAATCCCATGCTGCTTTGCACAATCGTTCCGATCTGAAAAGACAGCATGGAAACTATGGTCTAAAGGCTTGCCTTAGTTAGGGAGCCAATCAGAGAGTGGGGAGGGGTGGAAAGACGGTGACGCGTACTACTCGACAAACGGAAGCTTGTAGTTTATTTGGGACTGTTTACGGATCACATTTAACATGGCGGCGAGCGATACGAACCAAACTTTCGATCAAGCTTTGTCTTGCACAAACGGCAGTAATCGTTCGGTGCCATTGTTTTCCTATTTTTGTTTTGCCTTCTCTTTCTCTTTCCTTCTCTTCTTCGCCGCTCTAACTACGTCACCGGGTACAACTGCCATGATTGGCCATGGGCTACGTATACGCCAAATGATAGACATTCGCAACGTCCAATAAACGGCCGTTGACAATCGTAAACCACACCTCCCCTGCGAGAAATTCAATAGGCGGATTCCAGACCATATTTCACTTGTGACATGGTCTGGTGTTAACCAGACTAGGTGTTCCCAGTCTCCGGCTTGAACTCACCTGGGATTGGCTTCAGCTCCCTGAAGGATAAGCGGTATCGATAGTGCATGCATGGAACAAGGAGCATTTAAAATGCGTGTTTTTGTGAAGGCTTTTTTTTTTTAAACATTGAATACATCATGAAAAAACAAAGCAAAGTGAAAAATCTTGAGCTCAAATGGCTTCATATTCACCGTATATTCTCATATCGCATAATGGCACTGTAGAACCTATAAAGGGTATTATGTGCGAAACAGAACGGCTTTTGAGATTGACTCGCTGAAAAAGTGATTTAAATACGCATCTGTTCAAAACTCCACTACTTGCATGTCGTATAATGTTCAGGATGCGTCCTAAAAGTGCAATATATGCACACGCTGAAGAATATGAAGCCTTAAAGCTTCAGCACGGCTCTCCAGCTCTCTTTTACATTGGAGCCTTCGAAAAAACACACTGTCTACTGGACCAAAACAGATTGCTGCAGTTAACCACAAACGCTGACAGATGGCTTCTGAACCTTTTCACTGGCAGCCTTTGTGGTTACAAAGGGAGCTCTGCAAGAAAACCACCCATTTGGAAGTATTTTTGGACTTTTTCTGGGTTCTGAGGACACTGAGCTTGAAATATCTTCCAAAGTTCCCGTGCAAACACAGATCAAAAGCAAGGAACCCCCAAAAAAAAGGTTTTAATAATATAAATAATCCAGAGTCATTAGATGACTGTAATATTTACTGGAAGCCGCAGGCGTCCAAACACTGCACAGCTGTCATATACGAATGATTTCACTTTCTGCTGCTTAAGTATTCCATTAGAATTAAGCACACAGTATTTTTCATCTGTGAAATTTCTGAAGGGCAAAAATAATCTTAGTGCCACTGCGTAAAATTCAGTGTTTGACTGAAGCATGTTCCTGGTGGAATGGAAGCCTAATGAAACAGACATAATGTAACTGAAACTACAAAGTCTCACATCTAGGATGCAAAACCTCATCCATCTAATTAGGCAGCATAGGCAGGCAATTACTGTAAGGAAACTGCTTGGGAAGAGGATGGAAGCGTGTCTTTGAGACATCTCGCTCACCTCGAGGTTACAAACAGGAGTCAGTGTTAGGTAAATGGAACTCTCATGCAGACACAAGTCTCATTAAAGCCCACGAAGGGCAACCCTAATAAAATCCGCGGCGTGACATTTGGAAGATCTGCGCTGATGGCTGACAAATTGGAGGTGCTTGGGAGAGAATTGAGATCCTGTGCGAGCTATTTATCCCAACGGTTCCTTGTAGACAGGAAGAATATGCTTCACTAAGGCTACATCCACACGACAACGGCAACGAGATGTTATTTAAAAATATATTGCGTCCAAATGGGCAACGATCAGTAAAATATCAGGTCCATATGGCAACGCAACGCTTGCTGAAAACGATGCAATACACATGCCACACCTCTAGGGGCGCTGTAAGACGGTCCCTTCGGAGACACCAGAACAATAGAAGTAGTAAGGACGCATGCGCATAAACTATTATGCGCGGGACTTCATATTAGCCACAAAGTCAGGAAAATCTGTTCGTAAAATTACATTATAATGACCAAATACAATGAAAAGTATTTTTCCAGTCTCACCTGTGAAAGGTAATCCCATGTGATCTCGTTTGGACGGTAAACCTGTTGGTACAGTTAAACGCAGCACATGAATCTTTATTCTCCGCTTTGACCCATCCAATATGGCGGCGAGGATGACGTATGATTCTACGCAGAAGGCGGCGTCTTTAATGGTCCGGAATAAATTGAATGCTACACGTTGATGGATTAATTTGTTGTTCTACGCCCTTTTTGAGGAATGTATTGTAGGACTTAAACCAACATCTGAAGAGGTGAGATCGCTCCTTTTTTTCCCTATTTTCGCTGGCGGGATTGACTCTGCCCTAAGGGCTATTCTCTCCCTCTCTCTCTCACTTTGCACCATTACACAATAAATATTCACAGTGAAAATATTTTGTAAGCGCGTTTCATGAACCAAGTTATAGGATTTGTTGACAACTCGCATCGAGTTCGTTACACTTCTACCTGGCGTGAAGCACATGTGGTTGTGACGTCATCGTAAACAAATCCGTTCTACTCATCCAGACGACTTCGCAACGGCAACATTGCCAGATCTTTCCACTCTGGAACCCGTTCTCAAAAGATTGCGTTTGGGGCACCCAAAACGCCGGTGCCGTGTGGACGCCAGGCCTAAACGATAAACAATTGTATCGGATTCACCTGAATCCGTTGCCGTGTGGACAGGACCTGAGACATCTCGCTCACCTTGAGGTTACAAACAGGAGTCAGTGTTAGGTAAATGGAACTCTCATGCAGACACAAGTCTCATTAAAGCCCACGAAGGGCAACCCTAATAAAATCCGCGGCGTGACATTTGGGAGATCTGCGCTGATGGCTGACAAATTGGAGGTGCTTGGGAGAGAACTGAGATCCTGTGCGAGCTATTTATCCCAACGGTTCCTTGTAGACAGGAAGAATATGCTTCACTTAGTAAGATGCAGGCCATCATTTCAGCCCTCCCTTTTCTCACCACCATGACAGCAAGGCCACGATACAGGCTATTTTTCCAAACTACGGACCATGAAGGCAAACAACGCTCCGATGACAAGTCAGTGGTGTGGCCAGACAGGAAATAAAATGTCTGGGAAGTGCAGAACATCCTTCTCGCAACTTTAAACAATGTCATGCCGCTTCCATTAGAATCCGTCAACGGTAGTCGACAGAGATGTTCGGCTGCTACGGCTTCTTATGATAGGACATCAAAGAAGCGCAAGCAAGGAGGAAAAAAAAAAGGTTTACGCGTGGAACTGAGCATTGCCTTTTTGAAAAGGTCAAGTTGAAAATGTAAAGCACGCATGAAAGGAGAGTTTAGCCTCTTAAGGATCATTATGCTGTCCTGACACTGACCACTCTGAAAACCAAGCAGAGGATCACAACAATACGGGGCTGCTTGACATGCACGCCTTGCCTCGGAGGAAAATTTAGCACCTTGATGGATTTAAAGTTCAAGTTATTTGTATAGTCACTGCTGTAGACACTTACCGGCCACTTTAATAGGAACTTGTTCTTGATTCTAAGATCCCTGGCTGACAGGAATGGAAGCTGATGTGGTCTTCTGCTGTTGTAGTCCATCCACCTCAAGGTCTGACATGTTATGCATACACTCACTTTAATAGGAACTTGCTCTTGATTCTAAGATCCCTGTTCTTGGCTGTGGGACTGGAACCCAATGTGTTCTTCTGCTGTTGCATACTGAGATGCTTTTCTGCTCACCGCGGCTGTATATTGCTGTGTTCACATATATACCGGTACGATAGTGGTATAACTGTATCGATACAAAGTATACCGGTACAGTTTAGTGCATCTGTCCACACTAGCGAGAAATGTTTGCAGTTTTCTTTCACGGTAGTTGAAATGCGCGTGCGCGAAATGTTTCCGTGGTTACCGAGTAACTTCCTTCCGAGAATACGGCGGATGAAACAACGTGTGCGCGCTTTTTGTTGTCAATGTACAGTCTGTATTTCCGGTGGTCATTTATTCAGTCGAATCGTATATAAAACGCGCGAGGCAGTTGAGAAAGAAACAAAGAAAACGAATCTCCCTTTCTCCCTCTTCCCTTCTCTTCCCCTCCCTTTCTCCCTCTTCCTCCTTTCTTCCCCCCCTTTCTTTGCTCCATGGTCGTTTTGAGCCATTTTGACGTTTTATTTACAGCTGGAAAGCACGTGCGTATTGCCGGAAGAAGTAGGAATGGTTCATTGCGCATGCGCATTATATTTGTATCGATACAGAACCGCTTCATCTGTCCACACTACAGTGAAGCGCTACAGTACCGATACTGTACCGGTACGAAACCCATACATTTGTGGGTTTCGTACCGATGCAGTTATACCGCTACAGTACCGGTATAGTTGCTAGCAGGGCCGTCGACAGGGGGGGACAACCGGGTATTTTGTCCCGGGCCCAGGCATGAGGGGGGGCCCAGAACTGGTCCCTCATGTAGATGCCATTAATCATTCTGTTTCATTTCAAAATGTGTTGATTTGGGGGAGAAAAATGTGCTATATTTGCATTCAATGAATGATTTCTGGTTCTTTTGCCTTTATTGTCTTCGAAAATAGATTCAAGAACCCACCTACCACCCCTAATGCAGAAATGGTTTGGTCTTTGATTAAGGCGCCAAATAACACGGCACTATTCCATCATAACGCTTCGACAATAAGCGTGCGAGCCCATTTGCCAACATGCACAAGTCAGGAGCAAAGAAAAGAAAAGAGAAAAAGAGATGAAGAAGCCAAGAGCCTCAGGGGCTCACCGCATAGATATTTTAGAAAAGATTCAGATGATGCAGCAGGTGGTGAAGGCAGTGGGGCAGCTGAGCCAGGTAAGATACAGATTTTTTTCCAGCCCCATAATGTAACCCCAGCATGCGCGACGCGCCATTCATAATTATAAAGTAGGGGATAGCAGGGTACACTGAGTGAACACTGAAATGCACAGGGCATTGAATTATTTCATAAACATATCGGTTTAATAACGCTTTGTTGCATATATCTCAATGAAGCAAAGAATAGCACATTGGCCCGCAATCATATCCAAATGTTTTAGGCACGCTTGCTGGGCTGCGCTGAGCTGGACTCCGGTTAGCTGAAAGCCCGTGGAACGCTGCCTCTTGTTAATTAAACCTTATTTTGTTGGAAATCATCCCATGTAGATACGGCGGCATGTGAAATTGCCAGCTAGATAGAGTTTAATGTAACGAATGGGCTATAAATGGGGTGTTTTGAGGTTAGTCTGTTGCAAAACATTAAACTTTCGCTTAGACTGGATACTCTTCAAACAATTCCCTTGCTCAAGTGAAAAATGATAGGCCTGTATGAAAAGCGCAATTAATGAAAGTAGCCTAATAAGCCCTAAATTAATAAAACAACCTCTGTTTTATTGTTGTTGCTTACACGTTAAGATTTTGAAATCTTCTCGGTCCAGTTCTATATCCAGGGAGCGTTGTAATCCTTTTGGTTTATCCGTAATAAACGTGTCAGCCCCCAGGTCAGATAGGCTAATGTTACGTGGTTGGGAGGGTGTCAATTTTTTTTGTAACATTCTAAATCGAGTACGGAAAGGACGTTTATGAAAAACAAGACAAAAAAAAAATACACTGAAAAACTCACTGTACGCATCACTAGTGGTGATGCTTCCATGTTCAGATTTTGGGAAAGCCATAACTCCGTTCTCATTGAGGCCCAGTTCCATCCCGTAAACAATCATTTTGGTTTATCAACTACCTGCGCTCAAACATGTCACAGGAGAGGCTCAATGGGCTGGCTATGCTCTCTATAGAGCGCGAACTTGCAAAGAAGCTGGACTTCAATGACCTTATTGACGACTTTGCCACAGCAAAAGTCCGGCGCATTGCATTTCGCACCTGAATAGTTGCAGACTAAGGAAATGTTCAAACTGTAAATATGTTGAAATGTTGAAATAAAATGGTTGACTGTTATAATGGGCTTGGAATACCTGTTATTTAAGGGTTGGAGTGAATGGAGACTGTGAAAAGAGGGGTTGGGTGTGGGTGGTTGCTGTGTGGCGATGTGCGTGCGTGGGGGGGGCACTCCGATTATTTTGTCCCGGGCCCAGCCAAAGCTGTCAACGGCCCTGGTTGCTAGTGTGGACAGGTGTTGCGGTACGAAAGTAGTATCGTATCGGTACAAAATCCCTAGTGTGGACAGGGTATTAGAGTTACTAGGCTATATCCTTCCTGGCAAAAAAAAAAAAAAAAAAGTCCTTTTTCCTCTGACCTCTCATATCAACAAGGCATTTGTTTCCACCCACAGACCTGTCGCTTGCTCACTCGATGTTTTTTGTTTTCCGCGCCGAACTCCAGACACTGTGGTGTGTGAAAAGCCCAGGAGATCAGCAGTTTCTGAAATACTCAAACCACAGTGAAAGAAAGTCACACTTTGAGATCATGATTTTTTCCCCATTCTGATGTTTGACGTGAACATTAACTGAAGCTCTTGATTTGTATCTTGCATGACTTTACACACTGTGCTGCTGACAAGGGATCGGCTGATTCGATAACTGCAGCAAACAGCAGGTGGATGGGTGTTCCTAATAAGTCGGCCAGTGAGTGTATCTAGGCGTATTATACAGCAGTGTTTTAACGGGACATGTACAGAAGAGCCAGATGTGAACATATGAGTCATGGACTTTCTTTAAATCCAAACTTTCCGTTCAAATCTGATCCAAAATACAAAAGTCACTGACAGCAGAAATGCAACGGCAAACAAGGTTGGCACTTCTTCCAAATAATAATAATAAAAATAATAACTAGAAAAGCACTCGGAGAGCGCAGACCTCCGCCAAGAACCCTTTAAAAAAATTCCGGGCTCCAGACGGTGATCCGGATCACCGCCAAAATTTAATGGATTGTTACTTGTACCCAGTCACACCTCTGGGAAAAAATTTCAGAGCAATCCGTTCATAACTTTTTCCGTAATGTTGCTAACAGACAAACCAACAAACCAACCAACACTACAGAAAACATAACCTCCTTGGCGGAGGTAATAAGTGAATGTGTGTGCACACGGTGTCCTTTCATGAACTTATGAGCGTCCTCCCATCCTGGGTGGATTCCCAACTGTACCCGATATTCTCTGTGGTGCACTATCACAATAGTGATGTACTCTGGTGTACTGTAACACTTTCCATTCACCTGCCACCTCCCCCCATCATACCACAGCTAGGAACCAGGGAGAGCAAACACATGCTTCCTCTCTGAGACACATGAAGACAGTAGGGATGTAACACTATATTGCATGACACTAAATTGCGATGCAGGTTTATGACGATTCGAATTGACCAAATCAAAAAATGAACCACATTTAGTATCAGGCTGCAGAACCTCATAGCTTTTCTGAGCAACTCCATTGATTAGACAGCAGAGGGTGCGATAACGTACAATCGCGGGAACGTGCATGACTTCGCTCTAGGCGGAAGTAACACAGCTCTAATGCTGCGAAAACACACCAAGCACCGCTCGAACATGGGAAAGAGCTGTTGTTCGACTGACCGTACAAACAGATTCGACAAGAAATCGGAGCTCTCTTTTGACAGACTGCTGAAAGATAAAGAAAAGAGAAGCAAATGGAGGGAGCATAAATGCTCATAAAAGTTAATTAAGAAAAGGCGTGTCTGTTATGAACGTTTGTCCTTTTTAGCAAAAGGAATATTTTGGTTAATAGGCTCTTATATTTTACTCTAACCTTTATAAATATAGGCTAAATAATTATTGTTGATTATTTACAAAATTAAACAAGTTTAATTCTGGCTGCCACTTCTCACCGGAGCTTTTTATTTTATTTTCCATTTTGTTTTTCTTTTATTGTGTTTGTGTAGTTTGATGTTTGTTTTTTGTTTCAGTGTTTTGTCCGTCGGTCGTAGCTCCGGACACAGTTTTGGGCGTCAGTTTCCTCCAGGCCTTGGTTCGCCGTGGGCGATGGCTGTGCTCGTTGCTATGGACTGCAGTGAGCTCGTTGCTCTTTTAACATCGGGGTTATCCAGCGCTCTGTGCGGCGGTGCTTTTGTGCTTGGTGTGGTGTTCTGAGCGATGTTGCTCGGTGGCGTTGCGGTGACTGTGCAGGCAGTATGGGACATACCAGCACTCTGCGTGGCGGTGCTTCTGTGCTCGCTTTGTGGATCCATGGAGCGGTGTTCTGAGCAATGTTGCCCTGCGGCATTGCGGCGACTGTGCAGGCGGTGTGGGATTTATCTCCGTGCGCCTTTTGGTGGGACTGTGGCTGCTACACCATTGGAATGACATCCTTACATTCTTTTGGTGGACCTCTCCCCCCCCAACTGTAAAGCGACCTTGGGTATGAGAAAGGCGCTACACAAGTTTAACTGATTATTATTAAAAGTTCTGTTTTAATAATCAACAGCAAAATAAATGTTGCATTTTCATTGAATTTTTTTTTTCCCAAAGGTATCATGGTGAAATCAAATTCCATCCATTATCCGTAACCATTTATCTTGCGCAGGGTCGCGGGCGAGCTGGAACCTATCCCAGCTGACTATGGGCAAGAGCAGGGGCTTCAAAGTTTGGGAGAATAGCAGGGTACAAATAATTTACAGCAGGGTGCAAAATGGTAAAATGTCTGCCGGAGGGAGGGAGGGAGGGATGGATGGATGGATGGATGGATGGATATGCAAGTACGAATTTTTCATGGGGCGGGATGGTTTGGAACAGGCCATCTAAAATTGGGATAACATTTACCCGGGACGGGTATTTGAGGCGGGTCGTCTAGCTTAAGCTTGATTAGCGTTGTTATGCACGCCAGTGTTTCCCACAGAAATTTTGGAGACTATGGGGGAGGCGCAGGGGTTGTTTAAAATTGAGTGATATGTTAAATATTAAGTTATTACTGAAAAACTATTGATTAAAAAAAACAGACACTGAGAAATGGTCCTATAAACAACTTTACCAATATAAAAGATTACCAGGACTACAAAAAATGCAGAAAAATAGGCTTTACTTATCCAAATGCACCTGTTGGTTCAAAAGTTAAAGTGCATAGAGCCTCACAGCACAACATGAAGTTACCTTAAAATATAATATAAATGCCTCAGCTTTCATGCAAGAAAAAACACAGTACTAGTACTGTGTACTAGTACTGTGTGCAGGCAGTCTCTCCTGAAGACTAAATTAAACAATAATTATAAACTAATAAAATAAATTGCTCAGGCTTCATAGAAGAAAAAAACAATTTGAACAGAATCTCACAGTATGACGCTGAAGCTGCCTAAACAATGGAAAATAAAATACCGTTTTGGCAAAAACGTTGGCATCCATTAATTTCTTGTATTAAGTAAAAAAATATGTTGCCAGATACTGCTGACGTTTTACAGCCCTAAATATGTTCAAAACCCGCCAAAATGCACTTAAAACTGCCCAAATTGGGCGGGAAAACGCGCAATCTGGCAACACAGGCAGCAGTAATGGCTGCACTCGTGTCGAGGATGTAAACACAATCTGGCAACACAGGCGGCAGTAATGGCTGCACTCGTGTCGAGGATGTAAACACAATCTGGCAACACAGACGGCAGTAATGGCTGCACTCGTGTCGAGGATGTAAACACAATCTGGCAACACAGGCGGCAGTAATGGCTGCACTCGTGTCGAGGATGTAAACACAGTTGACGCGGCAACGGACATACATGACATAGTGGATGTAATTTACGTTCACAACTTTTTTTGCTGTCAGAAATATTTAATATTAAATTTTGTGACTCGACTGACAATAGCCGGCGGCATAACAAGCCATAGCCGGCGATTTGCCGCCGGTGACCGGCTACTTTTGAGACCGCTGCAAGAGGCGGGTACACCCTGGACAAGTCGCCAGATCATCGCAGGGCTGATACATACAGACACACAACCATTCACACTCACGGTCAATTTCGAGCCACCGATTAGCCTAATCTGCATGTCTTTGGACTGTGGGGGAGGAATCCCATGCAGAGAACATGCAAACTCCACACAGAAAGGCCCCCATCGGCCATTGAGCTTGAACCCAGGACTTTCTTGCTGTGAGGTGACCGTGCTAACCACTACACCACCATGCCACCACTGAAATCAAATTGTGAACCCAATATCATGAATCAAATCATGAACTGGGTGAACCGTTACATGCCCAGAAGCCAGCCAACCACATCTTTTTGAAAACCGCTGCACAAGCTGCAACACAATCTACCCTCTTCTGCATACATGAGCCCGGAGATGCACATGATTGGCTAGTGTCGCTGTAATTGACAAGGGACACATAGCGTCCTTAATTTTTCATTTCTGAATTGTAGTTTAGGTCTGAATACCAATTTCTGTACGAGTCCTGTATCAAATCCTGACTGCGTGAGGTTAGCTCAATGACTCAACTGAATTTTTTTTTCTTTTTTCTGCAAGTCATGATTATGCTGCTGCGCAGACCATCTAAAAGGGTTCTGACAGCTTGTCTGCAATGTCAGGCTTCCAACAGGACGTCAGCATCGCAGAACAATACGTCCTGATGTCACCTCTAAATAGGCTGCGCTTGACTGAAAGCCTGATTGTTCCCATAAATTCTGCTTCTAATTACACCAGCAAAACACATGCCCTCGCGCAAGGCTTTCAGATGACTGCTGAAAGAAACAATGACTATGGCTGTCATAGCACTTTGTATATTGTGACTGTCTCCTGTGTCACTCTGATGGCTTAATATACCATAATTAAGCCATTGTACACGTCTGTTAGCCGGGCAACAGTAATGTGTTGATCCATCAAAATGGGAGAAATGTTTTACTTAAGAAAATTGCATGCTTACTAGTGGAAAAGGAGTTGATGAATAAAGTAATTCGCTCAAAGCACAACTGATGGTTGTGAATAAAAAACAAACAATATCTTGTGGAATCATTATGAATTGGTCAGGGAGTACATTTTACACGATCTTTCTCATCACCAGGCAATTAAAACTCATTTATGGCTGGAAATACACAGGAGGAAAATGGCAATATTTAAACTCGTATTTTGCTTTGGGGGGGAACATAGACCAGAAAATTGCGTTTGCAAGAAATACACGGTGGTGTAGTGGTTCGCACTGTTGCCTCACAGCAAGAAGGTTCTTGGTTCGAGCCCAGTGGCCGATGGAGGCCTTTCTGTGTGGAGTTTCCATACAGTATGTTCTCTGCATGGGTTTCCTCCGGGTGCTCTGGTTTCGTCCAAAGACGTGCAGGTAGGCGTGAATGGTTGTGTGTCGAACCTGCGATGATCTGGCGACTTGTCCAAGGTGTGCCCCACCTCTCGCCCATAGTCAGCTGGGATAGGCTCCAGCTTGCCCGCGACCCTGTACAGGATAAGCGGCTAGAGATAATGGATGGATGGATGGATGGATGGATGGATGGATGGATAAAATAAGCAGATATTCTCATGGTATCATCAACACTAGGGTGCATCAGTTGCCCTCACTTTCATAAAATCTGATGCATTTTTGTTTGGGTGTTCCTTTTCACCAATAAAGACATCCTGTAAAAATTTTTGACCATATTCAAAAAGTCTAATGGTGGCACCATGAGGTTCATTTTTTTTTTTTGCCAAAAAACGCTTATTTTATGTTTTCGCGTAAGGTTTGAATCACAATGTTGGACTCCATTTATTGATTTCTTGTGACCCAGAGATCATGTTAAGAACCTTTGCAAGGGATTGAGAAGCATTAATGTGATTCATAATACATTTGTATTGTTTAAAAGTAGTTGAACAATGATTCAATGAACAGCTAAAACTCAAACTGTGCTTGATAATATATTTAGAATATGGACTAAAAATGTGTGTCTAAGATATTTGGTATACTCTATAAGGTGCCATAATGTTTCATGAAAAGTGATCGAAATTGTCATAAAAGTCATAAAATACAGTACCGTTCAAAAGTTTGGGGTCACTTTGAAATGTCCTTATTTTTGAAAGAAAAGCACTGTTCTTTTCAGTGAAGATCACTTTAAACTAATCAGAAATCCACTCTATACATTGCTAATGTGGTAAATGACTATTCTAGCTGCAAATGTCTGGTTTTTGGTGCAATATCTCCATAGGTGTATAGAGGCCCATTTCCAGCAACTCTCACTCCAGTGTTCTAATGGTACAATGTGTTTGCTCATTGCCTCAGAAGGCTAATGGATGATTAGAAAACCCTTGTACAATCATGTTAGCACAGCTGCAAACAGTTGAGCTCTTTAGAGAAGCTATAAAACTGACCTTCCTTTGAGCAGATTGAGTTTCTGGAGCATCACATTTGTGGGGTCGATTAAATGCTCAAAATAGCCAGAAAAATGTCTCGACTATATTTTCTATTCATTTTACAACTTCTGGTCATACATGTCAACCTTTGGTCAATCAAACCTGTATAACCAACCTCCAAAATCAATATTTCCCTTATAAAATGCAAATTAAAATAATTTACCTAAAATTTGAATTATAATTAACAATGATATATCCCAGTTACTTTTTATTCAATATTAATAACAATAAACCTTCAGAATGAATACAAAGCTCCAATGTTTGACAAAAACAGTGTTATTAGCGTAGTTACGAAGGAAATACTTCGTTGTTTGGAGACAGGTTTCACCGAGCGGCTATTATGCACGAGACTTCATATTAGCCACAAAGTCAGAAAAATCTGTTCGTAAAATTACGTTATAATGACCAAATACAATGAAAAGTATTTTTCCAGTCTCACCTGTGAAAGGTAATCCCATGTGATCTCGTTTGGACGGTAAACCTGTTGGTACAGTTAAACGCAGCACATGAACGAGGCATCTTTATTCTCGGCTACTGTCTAGACGCTATACCAGAGACGGTTGAAGAATCTCCACTTTGCCACATCCAATATGGTGGCGAGGATGACGTATGATTCTATGCAGAAGTTTATATGTTTATATGTCTATGACTTCACGGTTGGCAGGATTCTCGCAATGCGGTGTGCACATGATCAAAAGTGGAACGAAGTCTCGCTACCACAAGATAACGCACGATTTCATAAGACTCTTTACTGGCTGTCTGTGGTGTACAGTACGTTTGTAAATGTTATGCACTCTTATCATCGTGGGAATTGATTATAGCTCTAAATAAATATTGAAGTTTTTTTTAAAGAATCCATATAACTTTATTTATACGCCCGTATACTACGTTAATTGAATCAAATCTGTATAAAATACGGACATTCCGTATAGGTTGACATGTATGTATGGTGGTAAATAAAAGTGTGACTTTTCATGGAAAACAAAATTGTCTGGGTGACCCCAAACTTTTGAACGGTAGTGTAGCAGCTTTTTCTATAACTTTGAGCTCCTGGTGCCACCATTAAACTTTCGAATTTTGTCAAATTATTCACCCGGTGTGTTTTCTTACCAAAAGGAACATAAAAACAAAAATGCATCATGATCAGAGGAACTTTTCATTTTTAGGGGGCAACTGATGCACCCTAATCAACACCGTATTCATTTTCCACAACCAAACATTCAATTATTTGACAGGTCATTTTGTCTAATCTGTGTAAAAATCCCAATTCATGCTTTCAAACGTTCTCGTTTGTTTTATACTCGCATAAACTTTTATAGACCAGCTGTGAAAGTCAATGGCTAATCCTCTCAGATGATACACCTTTCATTATCCTCCACTGCACAGTTAGAAAGCTAAGCCGGGGAAAAAAAAAAAAAAAAAAAAAAGAGAAAAAAAGAAACCCCGAGATTCAGCAATACAGTAATCAGCACTAAAACATCATTTAGCTATAAACTGCTCTTGAAGGTAGTAATCACGTTCTGCTTTAATAATAATTAAAACGAATCAGGTGGAAAAAAACAACACTTTTAACCTCGAATCAGAATCTCTTCATGCCTTCAGATTCTCTTAATTGGTATGCCAGCCCTTGTCTTCTGAGCAACAGCATTTTTGCCAGTCCTGACTCGCTGATAAAATGTGAGAGGCCAAATGAGGTTTCACAAATAGTCTAACTTCCACGACAGCAACCAATTACCATAGCTAAGATAACCTCTTCCCTGTCAGAGAGGATTAGCTACTGGTCCGGCAACAGCGTTCTTTAGGGTCGCTCGAGAGCTGCCACTATACTCTCCGTGCAGCACTGGTTGTTTACAGAGCAGCTTATTTACATTTCTGTATAAAACCCTAAATTGACAGACGTCATCCCTTTCCTCTGTAGACGGACCTCGTGCTGTGACCAAATAATGACGTGTTCTCTTTATCAGCTCATTTTGGATGCCCCCTTTATTCTTGCGCAGGTATCTTCCACATCATACACGAGCTACAAACACATTATCTGAAGCCTTTGGCAAGAATTCTCAGATCATACAGTATATTGGATTTTGTTATTAACTCCGTAGGTGGTATAGCATGAAATATCATAAACAGCACAGCAATGGTTATGACTCTATTTTGCTACTGCTGAACTAGGAGCACAACACAATACCATCCTTCCGTTATCCATAACCGTTTATCCTGTGCAGGGTCGCAGGCAAGCTGGAGCCTATCCCAGCTGACTACGGGCGAAAGGCGGGGTACACCCTGGACAAGTCGCCAGGTCATCACAGGGCTGATACATAAAGACAAACAACCGTTCACACTCACATTCACACCTACGGTCAATTTAGAGTCACCAGTTAACCTAACCTGCATGTCTTTGGACTGTGGGGGAAACCGGAGCACCCGGAGGAAACCCACGCGGACACGGGGAGAACATGCAAACTCCACACGGAAAGGCCCTCGTGGGTCACTGGGCTCAAACCCAGAACCTTCTTGCTGTGAGGCGACAGTGCTAACCACTACGCCACCGTGCCGCCAGAGCACAATACCACGTGTTCCAAATATATTTGTATTTATATTAACCAGAACATTTGTTGCTGTTGTTGTTGAAACACTATGGAAACAAGAGTGCTCTGAGAGCTCAATATCCCCAGCTGGCAACTCTGCCATAACCCTGGCAAAATGCGACTCAACTGAACGAAATTGCAATCTGCGTATTACCGATACATAACAAAGAATCCTGTCAAGTTTCCTGAATTTCCTCCAAAAATTCTGAGAGGAGTTGATTTCAGAAGGTGAGTACCCTTCCCGGGACGGATGGACAGACATCGCCACGACATGCGCCCCTTTCGGCCCTTCGGCCACTGGGGGATAAAAAGCCCAGAGATAAAAATGGCAGCATTGTCAGTATGGTACATGAATTCTGGCTCTGATAGTTCCTCTTCCTCAGCTACATCTCTCGAGTCTCAACTATAGATTCTTTTCAATTTATACCTCATGACGATATTTTCTAACAAGCATAGTTGGCTCTGTTTACTAAAATACAGGATAAACTACAAGGGCAGTCAGTAGAGTGCGCACCTCCACCAAGCCACACATCCGGATTTGCATCAACATCTAACCAATTTTTCTTCAAAACTTCATCAAAATCTGTTCACTACTTTTTGAGTTATGTTGGGAACAGGCAAACAAACAAGAGACGAAAACATAACCTCCTCCACCAAAACTGGCGGAGGTAGCAAACTAGTATCCATCCATTATCCGTAGCGGTCTGCGCGGGTCGGATTTTTCAGTCCCGCTCCCGCCCCCGCCCGCGCCCGCATTGTGCAGTCCCGCTCCCGCCAGCGCCCGCAAAGAATTATGATTTTCAGTCCCGCTCGCGCCCACACCTGCCATATTTTGTCCCGCTCCCGCCCGCAAATCCTGCATGATGCAGACGTTCGCGTTATTTCTCAGGAAAGTTCTTGTCTTGACACAGCGTGATGGTGCCCCACCCCCTACTTTGAGTGGATTTGAGCATAAATATCTACAGCTCACGTTCGTTATTATTTACCTTGTTTCTGAATTCAGCATGTAGTGTTTCTAATAATAATAATAATAATAATAATAATGTGCTGTCAAGCGATTAAAATATTTAATCGCGAATCGCACATTTTTATGACATGAGAAACCATTGTAATTCTCTGATCAGCATAAAAAAGTGAATGGGCTTGTTTTGTACCAATGTTTTTTTTTTTTTATTGCAAAGCAGAGCTAGTAAGAAAAGTGAATTGATTTACTGCTTGAGTTAGTCTACAACTCTAATCAGAGAGACAGGTTACACAGTGACGGTAGGCTTGACTCAATGCTATCCCAGAAATCCTTCCTGTAATATGCAAATTTGGCTGTCCAATCAGAGGCGGCCAAATTTGCATATTACAGGAAGGATTTCTGGGATAGCATTGAGTCAAGCCTACCATCACTGTGTAACCTGTCTCTCTGATTAGAGTTGTAGACTAACGCAAGCAGTAAATCACTTCACTCATGGTTCTCTTGCTAGCTGGGTGTGAGCTGCAAGTCATTAGAGTGATCAAAGGATTTCCCATTAGGGTGATCAATGGCAAATTTAAGATGCCATTCCTCACTCAATCTGGCAATCTGACTCTCTCTGCAAATTTAGGCATCTTAAAATGTTTTTATTAATGCCAAATAAAATATCCAGCACAAATTATATATGATAGACATAAATTAATAATTTATAAATTTTATTTCAAACACGTTTTTAGTTAGTGGGACTGCAGCTTATCACCACTCCCGCCTGCACCGCATATGTGCACTCCTGCTCCCGCCCGTGCGTGCATATGTGCACTTCCGGTCCCGCCCACGCCCGCAATGAGCTTTCAAAATTTGTCCCATGCCGCACTGCTTTGCGGCGGGTCCCGCGGGAGTGCAGGGCTCTAGCTGGAGCCTATCCCAGCTGACTATGGGCGAGAGGCGGGGTACACCCTGGACAAGTCGCCAGACCATCGCAGGGCTGCACATAGAGAGAAACAACCATTCATACACTACCTAATTTAGAGCCACTAATTAACCTAACCTGCATGTCTTTGGACTGTGGGGAAAGCTGGAGCACCCGGAAGAAACCCATGCAGACATGGTGAGAACATGCAAACTCCACACAGAAAGGCCTCCATCAACCACTGGGCTTGAACCCAGAACCTTCTTGCTGTGAGGCGACAGTGCTAACCACTACACCACCATGCCACCGGTAACAAACTAGCAGTCGGATCTAAATGACTGCTACCCTGACCAGGTAGTTACGATTAACCACCACACATTCACATCACAGATTTATGCTCATGCGCTCCTTATAATAGAGTCCGTTATTGTTTCTATGGTAACAGCTCATTCACAGGGACGTGACGTCAAAAAATAAACAGGTCACCTACCCGTATTGTTACTTAATAAGGAAAAATTAATTCTTGTTGATTTGGGTGGTGTAGTGGTTAGCACTGTCGCCTCACAGCAAGAAGGCTTGGGTTCGAAGCCCAGTGGCCGACGTGAACCTTTCTGTGTGGAGTTTGCATGTTCTCTGCGTGTGTTTCTTCCTTTCAAAGACATGCAGATGAGGTAAAATACCCAGCCACTGGTGTTGCACAAGCCAGTGCATACTTAGTGCCAGTCCCAAGCCCGGCTAGATTGTGGAGGGTTGCGTCAGGAAGGACATCTGGTATAAAAACCTCTGCAGAATGCAGATCATTATGATCTGCTGTGGTGATCCCTAACAGGAACAGCTGAAAGAAGAAGTATCAGCATTGATATGGAGAAGTTTTCTGTGGCTGCGTTCACATTACAAGCCTCATCGTTCAATTCTAAGTTTTTGCTCAGATCGGATTTGCCCGTCTTCTGTACCTACGTTACACTGCAGGTGTTTAGCAGATGCTCTTATGCAGAGCGAGGTACAACAGCGCAGCCTGGGGAACAGTTAGGGGTTGGGTGCCTTGCTCAAGGGCACTTCAGCCATTCCTGCTGGGCCAGGGAATTGAACCGGCAACCTTTTGGTCCCAAAGCCACTTCTCTATCAGGTCATCTAACTATAACATGAACGCATCTGTCCTCTGAAACGGCACACGTGCACATGGATACATTTTTGCACGAATCATCTGCATCACCAACAACACAAAATGTCATATTTGTGAGACAACTCATGATATTAAACCCAAACAAATGGACGTGCTAGAAGCTAACGTTTGCTCTGGATGACGGCAAACAGTTTGTAAGCTGTGCATGATCAGGTTGAGAAGCTGAAACAAAACCGGACTTTTTTTTTTTAATTTGGTCTTTATTAAATATAACAAGGTAAACAGATGTGTCCCATTTACAAAGTACAATGACAAATCTCATCTCATCTCATTATCTGTAGCCGCTTTATCCTGTTCTACAGGGTCGCAGGCAAGCTGGAGCCTATCCCAGCTGACTACGGGCGAAAGGCGGGGTACACCCTGGACAAGTCGCCAGGTCATCACAGGGCTGACACATAGACACAGACAACCATTCACACTCACATTCACACCTACGCTCAATTTAGAGTCACCAGTTAACCTAACCTGCATGTCTTTGGACTGTGGGGGAAACCGGAGCACCCGGAGGAAACCCACGCGGACACGGGGAGAACATGCAAACTCCGCACAGAAAGGCTCTCGCCGGTCACGGGGCTCGAACCCGGACCTTCTTGCTGTGAGGCGACAGCGCTAACCACTACACCACTGTGCCACCCACAATGACAAATCATCCAAGTAAAATATAATAATAATAATAATAAGCTCTTGAACATAAATACATCAAGACCTAAGGAATATAAGCAATTGCTACAAACATCTATTAATAAAAGCTGACTTAAAGCGGCTAGTCCGTGTTTTAGGCAACATAAAATTGTGCACCCTTTTCCTACGTTGCCCATTTCCTCATACAGCGAGCTTTTACTGTTTTTGCAGTGAGTGTAGCTCCGCCCCGTTGATGGTTTGCCACGCTGCCGGTGCTGGCTGGTGAAGACAGAGCTCCGTGCATGCGTATAGACAAAAGCCACATGAATTCCAATCTCTCTGTGAAGGTTCTCAGTCATCCAGGTCGTAGTAAACCGTAGGTGTTCAAGAAGGCAACTGGGCTTGCTTGAAATCCTTGAAGACGTTTCACCTCTCATCCAAAAGGCTTCTTCAGTTCTGTCTGCCCCTTTTCCACCAAAGCAGTTCCAGGGCTGGTTCGGGGCCAGTGCTTAGTTTGGAACCGGGTTTTCTGTTTCCACTGACAAAGAACTGGCTCTGGGGCCAGAAAAACCGGTTCCAGGCTAGCACCAACTCTCTGCTGGGCCAGAGGAAAGAACTGCTTACGTCAGCGGGGGGGGCGGAGTTGTTAAGACCAACAACAATAACAAGACCGCGAAAGATCGCCATTTTTAAGCGACAAGAAGCAGCAGCTGTACAAACGCAAAGTCATCCATTATTATTGTTGTTTTTGCTTTGATATTTGCGCCAAGGTTTATGTAAACGTAACGCCGTAACTGACGCATACAGCGACGTAACTGACGTATACAGCGACGTAATGACGTGGCTCCGCTTAGCACTGCGAGCTATGGAAAAGCAAACTGGTTCTCAGCTGGCTCACAAGTTGAACGAGTTGTAAACCAGCACCGGCCCCGAACCAGCCCTGGAACTGATTTGGTGGAAAAGGGGTATCTGACTAGTTGGGAGTTCCAGGTATCTATCCTCTAGTGGACCAAAAGCAACCCTGAGGAGAGTCATTGAGGTCACATGGGTCGTTGACCCTCTCAGTCATCCTGTAGGTGTTATGGTCAAGACCATCGTCAAGACCAGAAAAAGAAACATAACAGATAGGGAAGGAAACAGCAACAAACATGAGAACATTGTCATTCCCTACATTTCTGGGGTATCTGAGAAACTCAGGAGGATCTTCTACAAACACAACGTCCCTGTACACTTCAGACCCAGTAACACTCTGAGGCAGAAATTGGTCCACCCTAAGGACAGAATACCCAGACACAAACAGGACAACGTAGTGTATGCAATTCAATGCAGTGACGAATGCACAGACCTGTACACTGAGGAAACAAAAACAACTGCTTCACGAGTTCATGGCTCAACACAGTTCCTCAGGCCAGGACTCTGCAGTCTATCTTCATCCCAAAAACAAAGGACACTTGTTTCAGGACTGCAATGTACGCATTTTAGCCAGAGAAGACCAGTGGTGTGAAAGAAGAGTAAAAGAAGCCATCTTCATCAACCTGGAACGACCATTGCTGAACAGACAAGGTGGTCTGAGACACCACTTATCAGCCACCTACAATGCAGTCCTTGGCACACTTCCCAGAAAACTCAATACACATCCACACCAAGGTGGGGTTTACATTAGACCGTATCAGCGGATCATCAGATTAACGTTTTTAAAACGATTCGCGTGCACACAGCAACGCCAATACACGGATACGCTAATCACATGACTAATTAGACGGCACGCAAGTTGAAATGTGTAGTGCGGCTCAGCACTTCCTCCTCAGCGGCTCAGCTCCGCACAGGCATCCTGCGCTCCAAATCACTCCGCCCTGAACAGCGAGTGCCCTCTGGAGGGTGCGCACTCCAGCCCTGCGCAGCTCACAGAGCGCGCGAGTGAAGCGCACGAGCAGTGATTCGGGACTGAGCCGCTGTGTGTGAGATCCCAGTGCATATCGGGCATGCGCAAGTCACTCACCACTTGCAAGTGGAAGGATGGCAAGCCTAAAGACAATCATAACTACACAATGGGCAGTATTTGCATCTTACCATGAACAACATTAAGAATGACAAAGCAAAGCATTATATTCATACTTTTATACTCTTTAATGAAGGTGAAGTCCGCGCCGTTTTTCAGCAGTCGCGTCACATGACCAATGTGGCATGACCAACGCCAGCGAATCAGGAAGGTGGATGTCACAGTGACGTTGTCCAATGACGACGCCAGCTAGAGCTCAGCACAGCGTATCCTCGTATCTCAATGTTTACACAGCATCGGATCAGATACGAACTGGGTTGAATACGTGGGCCCTGGCGGATTCAAGTTGTTCCGCCTGTGGAGTCATTTCCCAGCGTTTTAATGTGAACTGACAGTGCATCCGCAACGAAAACGAGACAGATGCGGTCTAATGTAAACACCACCCAAGACTCAGCTGACTTCAACGACTCGCATGATGGCAGAGAGAGCCAACGACCCATAGATCACCCTAATGATCCTCTAGGCTGCTAACACCGTTCACACCCGGCCTCCAGTGACTAAGGTGGGGTTTACATTAGACTGTATCAGCGGATCATCAGATTAACGTTTTTAAAACGATTAGTGTGCACACAGCAACACCAATACACGATTCACGTGCACACAGCAACACCAATACACGGATACGCTCGGCTCCGCAGGCATCCTGCGCTCCAAATCACTCCGCTCTGAACAGCGAGTGCCCTCTGGAGGGTGCGCACTCCGGCCCTGCGCAGCTCACAGAGCGCGCGAGTGAAGTGCACGAGCCACAATTCGGGACTGAGCCGCTGTGTGTGTGATCCCAGCGCACATCACTTACCACTTGCAAGTGGAAGGATGGCAAGCCGAAAGACAATCATAACTACACAATGGGCAGTATTTGCATCAGTATTTGCAGTATTTTCATACTTTTATACTCTTTAATGAAAGGTGATACAAGGTGGAAGTCCGCGCCGTTTTTCAGCAGTCGCGTCACATGACCAACGCCAGCGAATCAGGAAGGTGGATGTCACAGTGACGTTGTCCAATGACGACGCCAGCTAGAGCTCAGCACAGCGTATCCTCAATGTTTACACAGCACCGGAGCTGACACGATCTGGATTGAATACGTGGACCCTGGCGGATTCCCGTTTCCTGGTGTTTCCAGGCGGTTTAATGTAAACGGACAGTGCATCCGCGAAGAAAACGAGACAGATACGGTCTAATGTAAACTTGGCCTAACACCTACAGGATGACTCAATGGCCCATGTGACCTCAACGACTCTCCTTAGAGTTGCTTTTGGTCCACTAGAGGATAAATACCTGGAACTCCTCACTAGTCAGACAGAACTAAAGAAGCCTTTCGGATGAGAGGTGAAACGTCTTCCAAGGATTTCAAGCAAGTCCAGTTGCCTTCTTTAGCACCTATGATGAATTCCAATCTGACGGTTCTCATACTTCAGACCATGAATCAGATACGTGTCTGATTTCGGAGCACATATGAAAGTGGCTCACAGCTGATTTTGTCACATTTGGGCACAAAATCAGATTTGAGTCACTTCAGCCTGGTAATGTGATGTTTATTGAACATTTCTGTCTCCTGCGTCAGTGCTTTGTACATAACAGTACGTTTTCTGCCATGGGAAAGTCTTCAGGACAGAGAAATGTCTGTTTAATGCTTTCATGGTGACATGACAAGCTGCGTTTTTTGTTTTATTTTTTAATCTTTTGCACTTGGCGGCATGGTGGTGTAGTGGTTAGCGCTGTCACCTCACAGCAAGAAGGTCCGGGTTCGAGCCCCGTGGCCGGCGAGGGCCTTTCTGTGCGGAGTTTGCATGTTCTCCCCGTGGGTTTCCTCCGGGTGCTCCGGTTTCCCCCACAGTCCAAAGACATGCAGGTTAGGTTAACTGGTGACTCTAAATTGACCGTAGGTGTGAATGTGAGTGTGAATGGTTGTCTGTGTCTATGTGTCAGCCCTGTGATGGCCTGGCGACTTGTCCAGGGTGTACCCCGCCTTTCGCCCGTAGTCAGCTGGGATAGGCTCCAGCTTGCCTGCGACCCTGTAGAACAGGATAAAGCCGCTAGAGATAATGAGATGAGATCTTTTGCACTTCAAGAGAAAGGAAAAGCAGAGGCTGATGGGCCAATGACTGTTTATAGTTTTAAGTGATAACAGGAACTAACGGTTTCAAAGACCACTTCACAGAATTCAATGGAACTATAAAAGGAAAAAAAATGATGTGGTGCTTAATGAATAAAAAGTGGTAAATCATTGGTATATTGCTGCTTTTATAAGAGACGCCGGGATGTTCGATGAAATGAAAACCATCAGCTTTGGACTGAATACGGCTCTGCTTTACAACGGCTGGCGTGTTGCTGGTTATTTTCCGATAACAGCATGTCCCGTAATGTTTTATTCCTCACTTAAATGCTTGAGTACAGCTTCCCAAAATGAAATTAAATGTATTCTGTACACTTTAAGCTTGTCTATATTACCGTCAGTGGCGATCAGATCAGCGAGCTCTGTTCAGCACACAGAATCAGGGTTTTAATCATGGCCGTGACCTTTTTCATATCTGCCTCTGATTCCTAGTAATCGCAACATGAAAAACTCTTACCTAACGCTGACAGCTGTCAACTTGTCTTCACAAAACAGAAGCTAAAACTGTAGATACAATTTAAGCCATTATCCATACATGTTAGCCCACGCACATCTCTGTGTCTAGCAAGAGAAACGTTTGTTATTTTTATGACTTTCAGTAGCAGTCTTTAAATCCTCCAAATCTTTAAGTGAAGGAGTTTTTTAGCTGTCAAAAGGGTCTTTTGCGAGATTGGTGATATATTCTTTCCGATCGTCCTACGATTTGGACTGCCATAACACACAGCCCTATTTATACACACCGGACATTTTTGCTCATTTTAATCGTGTTGCCAATAATTCTGGAGTTACGGTAACTGTAGCACGCTCTTGGATCCAGCTAACTAATGAGCTAATCTTAGCTTTTGCCTTGTTGCTATACTTTGAGCTGCAGTGTTTCCCACAGACCAGGTAGCAATTTGTGGTGCTCCACTGTGCCGATGAGGGAATCGTGCACAGTGGTGTCGTGGCAGTCGGTCATTGGGGTGTATGCAAAGTGTTTACAGCGGGCAGTGTTCAAACACACAGTATTTTTCTTCAGAGTCACCTGCTGGGACTATTTTAAAGCTACAAGAAGCATTTGAGATTATTCAGTTCAATCTAAATTCTTTTAAGTTCTTTAAGAGAAGACAGCTAAAACAATTTTTACCAGAACCCTGCCTGGTTTCATTCCTCGACCCAACTTTCCATTACAGGGCAGGCCATTAGTTTGCTGGGCTTGATGTTGGTGGAAAACCTGTCTTTTAAATTTATGAAAATTACTCACCAAAATTGAAGTTAAAGTTTAGTTTTTACTAGAGATGCACTGATTGCAATTTTTTGGGCCGATTCCGATTTCATTTTTTCAAACCACTTCACAGCACACACAAAGACTATTTTCTTTTTATCTTTTCTTTAATAGAACATTCTGCCAGATTTTCAGTAATAAATTCAGTATATAAAATTCAGTAGGGCTGTAACGATACACCCAACTCACGATTCGATTCATATCGCGATTTTTGACCCAAGATTCGATACACCCACGATTTTTTTAAAATGTATTTTTAAAAGTAGTAAATTTGACTTAACATTTACTTACATTAACTATTTAATAGCAAATAATTCAGACCACTGCAGAGAATGAGTAATATGTATGCAAAAATGAACAAATGTATATCCAAAGACTGTTTTATTTCTCAAAATAATACTGTTGAGCCAGAAGCTCTGTTTTTTTGGTTCTGAAAAAGTCATTTTTCCAAATCGTGTAAATCCGTTAAGATTTTTTTTTGGGGGGTGGCTCTCTCACTGTCTCACTCTCATAGGGCCAATGATTTTCTGTGATCGCGGAAAACAGATGGAAATTACGGAATTTATATGGTGAAACATTGCTCGCGTGTCAAAATGTAACTGCCGCAGAAGGCTTCCGCCCAAGCAGACATGCCTTCAGTGTTGCCAGATATTGCTAACGTTTTCCACCCCAAAATATGTTCAAAACCAGCCAAAAAGCACCTAAACCCGCCCAATCTGGCAACACTGCATGCCTTTCCGGTCAAGTGATTGTGATTGGCTTGTGGCACACCTAGCCAGCCAATGAGCTGCTTGTTTACAGATTCGCTCCCCGCGTCGCAACCAGAATGGCGACCGCTTGAAAGAAATGAATGCTCTGCCAGTGGCGAGTGTGGACGTTGCGTGACTTGCAGAAGATTGTCGCAGGTCGGCGAAAAAATGACTTACTAATGGATATAAAAAATAAAATAATTTAAGTAAGTTTAAAATGTAATTTAAATAAAAAGTAAAGTATTCATAAATTGAAGTTTGGAAGCACCTCTGTTTTTGGGCTGAGGAGAAGTTTGAAAGGGTGTACCGCGATTCTGCCTTCTTGTATCGCGACACGGATCGTGGCTCTGCGTATCGTGATTTCGATATGCATATTGTTACAGCCCTATAATTCAGTAATAAAAACACCTCAAAGGTTGAAAACAAACAAAAAGACATTGTTCTTTGTGTAAGGTCCTCTAAAATAACACTGTATTTTATACTCTATATTGGATTGCCCTATTTTCTGTGTAATTAACTCCATTTACCATAATGCCTTGTGGTTTGGAATATTTTCACTGTTCTGATGTGTTGTGACGTTCTGTGCATTCGGACCAATCAGACTTATTTGCTCGTTGTAGTTTTATTTGAATTTTGATGTCAGCCAATGGTAATTGGTATATGTTTAATGCCCGCGAGTTCGCGGGCTTTTTGAGATGTTTCATCACTTCGCGAGGGAGAAGCTCACGGAGTTCCCGCCTGCTGCCGAGCAGAGAGAGATCGCGTTGTTTGTGAGCTCTATTTCAGCACTTATTTTGCAGACAGTTTTTTTTTATAGTTTGGTCTGCTTGTGGCCATAAACTCCGGTGTCACTCCAGTGAGTGATCTTGCTGTTTTTTTTTTCTGCGGACACATCTGCCCTCCGTGCTGTGCCCACCGGAGCGCTTTCGTCAGTCCCGGGAACTCACTGTGTCGGGTCTGGGACCCAGCCCGCTACCGAGGGGTTTGGGGTGAGCAGCATCTTATTCGAGCGAGCTAACCCACAGCAATAGCTAGCCCTCTGCTCAGGAGCATCTGCTGCGTGACTGTACCGACATCTGTAACCTGATCCGTCTGGTTTGACCGGTGGATTGTGAGTAACGCGAACCCACACTTACACTGACACACACACACGCGTTCCTCTGGTCTCGCCTGGATAGCCAGCGTTTTAGAAGGGCATTGCAGCGGTTGCTGTTCTGTCTGCAGTTCACAGAGCTGCCACCTGTGCACCAACGGGCCCCAACTGCGCGCGCGTTTTTCTTTCTTGTCCACTTCTTTTCTTTTGATACTTTACCCAGTTTTATTTTCTTACTATGTACTGCTGGTATACACACTGTTGATGTGCTATCTGTAACATCTCTATTATGTAGGCTAATTGTTTCCGCTCTTCTTGTGCCGGTGTTACTATTTTCTTGGTGATTACATTGCATGCTTCTTTGGGAGCATTTATTGTCAAATACTATTATTATTATTATTATTATTATTATTGCTATTATTATTGCTATTATTATTATTATTATTATTATTATTGCTTATTAATAAATATAATCATTATTATTTAATTATATCTTGGGTGTATTGGCTGCTCATTTGGTTGTTTATATTTGAACATTCTGACATGCACACTGCAGACTAGCTATTAGTTCTTTCACTCATGCTACTGTTATTTTAAAGTCTGAGGAAATACACCATACACTAGCTTCAAAGGTAAGTGTAGTATTTTCGCAGTGGAGGCACCGCGCTGTTAAATTTATCATTTATTAGATTTATGCTTATTATTCTCTCTCTCTACTCATACTTGTACCCTTATGGTATCAGGAATCTCAGCCAGCTCACCACTCCACCGCTGAGAACTTAGGACCCTGTTGCGCCATTATTTATTGGGATTTAGGGTAACTCTTTAGTAGCCTATAGCCTACTGTGCTGGGTAATCAGCACCTGTCCAAAAAAAAAAAAAGGGGGTTACATTTTGGAGGCACCGCTGGGATTTTCCTGTTTACCAGAACAAGTAGATCGCTGTGTTTTGCTTAGTGTTTGTGTTGTGTTAGTTATTGCTGTTTGCTGGGCAGTTTTTTTTTTAAACATGGACCTTAGTCAGGCTGTTGAGTGGAGCCGTGAGGAGAATGTGGAGTTGTGTCATGCCATTTTACTTAGCAGAGTGCCATTGGAGGCCACTGATGATGTGGTTAGCCGTGTGCTCAGCACAGTTAAGGTTCTGGGTAGGACCCGGATACGCGGTCGCCGTGGTGACAAGACTGGTAGGCACCTGTACATTTTAGTCGAGACTTCTGCTGAGTTGGATCAGAGCTCTGTCCCTCCTGAAGTGGGAATTGTAGGTGAGGCAGGTCCATGGGCTGTTCATGTAGTGAGTAGTTTGCTGCCTGCTAGTCCTGTTCTTGAAAGTGATGGATTCGAAGCCAAGCTATTTTCATTATTACAGCAGGAAGGCAAGTCTATGGGTGATGTGAAGGCTGTTTTGGGCACGCAGCCTCCTAAACCTGATGTCAGCATGGATCTTGTGAATGCCATAGGCCAGCTCGTTGATCGCTGTAACCAGGCATCTGTTGATGTGCCTGGCTATAGAAAACTGAGGCTGTTTTCCGGTTTACGGCCCGTTCCCCCAGGCGAGGAAGAATATGAGGCCTGGATGGAGCAGGCTACTCAGATGATTACTGAGTGGCAGTGCAGTGATGCTGCTAAGCGACAGCGCATTGTTGAGAGTTTGCGTGGGCCTGCTGCGGATATAGTAAGGTTTTTGAAAGTCAGTAGCCCATCTGCTACTGCTACTGATTACTTAACCGCTCTTGACACTACTTATGGATCAACTGAGAGTGGGGCAGACCTTATGGCATCGTTTCGCCATACTTTTCAAGAAGATGGTGAGAAACTTTCTGCTTTCTTGTATCGCTTGGACAAGCTTCTCCACCGTGCTCTTTTGAGAGGAGGGATTGAAGCTGCAGGCCTGAATCGTGCACGTCTGGAGCAGTTGTTCAAGGGTGCTCTCACCACTGACATTGTGGCTTTACGTGTGCGACTTCTGCACACTTTGCAAGCTCCGCCTTCTTTTTCCCAGTTAATGCGAAATGTGAGAGAGGAAGAGCACTGGGTAAGTGCAAGGGAGAGTGCAAAGGTTTCTGTGGCCTCATCTACATTTTGCCAGGTTCCTGTGACTGCTGCTGTCGCTCTTCCTCATGTGCCTGTTACTCCCCTGGCGTCTGAGGTTGACAGTCTGAGGAAAGAGGTCAAGGAGCTGACGTCTTTAGTAACTAAACTTTTGACTGCTACTACCGTGGCTCCTGAAAATCCTCAAGTCTCACAGTTTGGTGTAAGCCACAGCACAGAAACCACAGCCCCAGCTGTTCCCACAAGGGCTGTTTCTTCGAACCTGCCGAAGTCTACGACATCCTCTTCTGTTCCTGCCATTTTTTGTTACAAGTGTGGAGAAGACGGCCACACCAAGCGAGAGTGCACACGCCCTGAGAACTTGAGGGTAGTGAATCAGAAGCTGCTTAAGAGGGTCACGCAGCAGGGAAACTTCCCCGGAGCTCAGTGAAGGAACGGCACAGAGCTCCATCACACAAAACACGTTCCGCTCATTGTTCACCTCCAATCAAAGTCAGCCAATCACAACTGCCGTCTGGGTTAGTGGGGCCCTCGGCTGAGGTGCCCGTGCAGATAGAAGGTATTTATGCTAAAGCTCTGCTTGATAGTGGTTCTCAGGTCACCATCTTGTATCATAGCTTTTATAATGCATATTTGAAGCATTTGCCACTGCAGCCAGTGGAAAATCTGGAAATATGGGGTTTGAGCTCTCACAAATACCCATATGATGGATATTTACCTCTTAGGCTTGAGTTCACTGAAGCGGTCACTGGTGTGCCTCAGGTGGTGGACACTTTAGCTCTTGTGTGTCCTGACCCTCAGACAAAAGAGGGTATAGCCATTTTGGTAGGCACAAACACTCACTTAGTGAAGAAGCTGTTCCACTCTTGTCGTGAACAGGCAGGTGACGGGTTTCTTAACACGCTGACCATACACCCGGTGATAAAAGAGGTTTTTGAGTCCATTAAGCACACAGGTGTATCACCGGAGGATGTGAATAAACACGGTACTGTGTGGTTCACGAAACCTAAGCCTGTTGTTTTAAAGCCTGGGCAGGAGCTGCAGCTTTCAGGACTGCCCAAGTTTCCTGGTGAACTCAATGACTCTTTAGTCCTGGTAGACCAGCCTTTTAGTGCTGATGATACATCTGTCCCTGAGCTTGAGGTTCGGCCTGAAGTCCATCCAGTCTCTGCGGTGTCCTGCCGTCGTATTACGGTAAATGTGAGGAATGTTTCTTCCAGGGATGTTCTTGTGAAGAGAGGTAGTCCCCTCGCTCACATATACCCTGTAGAGATGGTGCCACAGTTTCCGTCCACTTGCAGTCCCATAGCTGCTGGTGAGCTTACTTCTGCTTCTTTTGATTTTGGCACTTCTTCTATGCCAGAGGAGGCAAAACATCGCCTCTGCGAGAAGATGTTGCAGAGGAAGGAAGTGTTTTCTTGTAGCGAGTGGGATGTAGGCTGCTCAAAAAGCACTCAGCATGAAATCAGGTTAAATGACTCGCGGCCTTTTCGGGAGCGATCTCGACGTTTAGCTCCTGCTGATCTAGAGGATGTGCGTCAGCATTTGCTGGAACTCCAGAATCATGGCATCATTTCGGAGTCTCGGAGTCCGTATGCTTCGCCCATTGTTGTAGTGCGCAAGAAGTCAGGTAAAGTCAGGATGTGTATTGATTATAGAACGCTTAACCAGCGGACCATCCCTGACCAGTACACAGTTCCCAGGATCGAAGACGCCCTCCATTGTCTCTCTGGTAGTAAGTGGTTCTCGGTGTTGGACTTGAGAAGTGGCTACTACCAGATTCCCATGAGCGAGGCTGATAAAGAAAAGACAGCGTTCATCTGTCCTTTAGGTTTCTATCAGTTTGAGCGTATGCCTCAGGGAATCTGTGGTGCCCCTGCCACATTCCAGAGAGTCATGGAGCGGACAGTCGGAGACATGAATTTTCTGGAGGTTCTGGTGTATTTAGATGACCTGATTGTCTTTGGTAGCACCTTGGAGGAGCATGAGGAGAGACTCTTAAAGGTTCTGGACAGGTTGAGAGATGAAGGTCTCAAACTTTCGTTGGATAAGTGTCAGTTTGGCAGGACGTCTGTGAACTATGTGGGGCACATAGTTTCACAGGATGGCATAGCCACTGACCCCTCCAAAATAGAGGCTGTTGTTTCATGGCCTCGACCACAGACTGTCACTGAGCTACGGTCATTTTTGGGTTTTTGTGGATATTACCGTCGTTTTGTGAAGGGTTTTTCCACATTATGCCGACCGCTGAACGAGTTGCTTCAGGGCTGTCTGCCTCGGAAGAAGAGCTCGAGTTCACAGGCTGCTGACTCGAAACCTTCTTTCCGGCCCTCTGAACCTTTTGGCCCTAGATGGAGCGATCAGTGCGAATCCGCTTTTCAGGAGTTGAAGTCAAGGTTAACTCAGGCCCCGGTGCTAGCTTTTGCAGACCCCCAAAAGCCATATGTTTTGCATGTGGATGCAAGCCTGGATGGTCTAGGTGGTATCCTTTATCAAGAGTACGTTGAAGGATTGCGTCCTGTGGCGTTCATCAGTCGTAGTCTTTCCCCTTCAGAGAGGAATTATCCAGCTCACAAACTGGAGTTTTTAGCTTTGAAGTGGGCTATTGTGGATCGGCTGCATGACTACCTTTATGGAGCCAGTTTTGAAGTCAGGACGGACAACAACCCCCTGACTTATATAACCAAGTCTGCCACATTGGATGCCACTGGTCATCGCTGGTTGTCGGCATTGTCCACTTACGACTTCAGCCTGAAGTACAGGCCTGGGCGGAAGAACATGGATGCTGACGCACTGTCGCGACGCCCTCACGTCAGTCTGTCCCTTGACGATGAGTGGCAAGAGATTCCCGCCCCTGGAGTGCGAGCTATTTGTCAGGTGGTGGCCACACAGAGAGCTGGTTGTTCTCCATTCCCCCGGGTTGCTGATCAGATTTGCAGCCATGAGTCAGCTGTTCCAACAGCATTCTGTCATGTTGCTGCTGTAGCACCTGATCAGTTGCCTACTTTTAGTTCTAGTGAGCTTCAAGAAGCTCAGAAAAGCGACCCTGTTATAGGAGATGTCTGGCAAGCTATAAGTCTGAAGAAGCCTGCTAGTAGTATCCTGACGCGGCATCCTGACTTTAAGATCCTGAAAAAGGAGTGGGCAAAGCTGTCTATTGACAAGGGACTGCTATACAGGACTGTTAAGCAGGGTGGTCAGTGTGTGAGACA
The DNA here is from genome assembly GCF_027579695.1 of Neoarius graeffei. Lineage (NCBI taxonomy): Eukaryota > Metazoa > Chordata > Actinopteri > Siluriformes > Ariidae > Neoarius > Neoarius graeffei. The sequence goes on from NC_083585.1 coordinate 18,218,496, forward strand.
ACTGGTGCTCCCTAAGCAATTCCATGGTCTGGTTTTTAAGCTGCTGCACGACGATAGTGGCCACTTGGGGTTTGACAAGTCATATAGTCTGGTTCGGGACAGGTTTTACTGGCCTCGTATGAAGCTTGATGCAGAGAAATACTGTAAGACATGTGAGCGCTGCATCAAGCGGAAAACGTTGCCTCAGAGGGCTGCTCCTCTTTCCCACATACAGAGTTCTGGACCCATGGATTTGGTGTGCATAGATTTTCTTTCGATTGAGCCTGACTCTCGAAATGTTTGCAATGTGTTGGTCGTCACTGACCATTTCACGCGTTATGCACAAGCCTTTCCTACTAAGGACCAGACAGCTGTCACAGTGGCAAGGACTCTCTGGGAGAGATATTTTATTCATTATGGCTTGCCCACCCGTATCCACTCCGACCAGGGTAGGGACTTCGAGAGTAGACTGGTGACTGAGATGTTGACAATGTTGGGTGTGAAAAAGTCGAGGACGTCTCCTTACCACCCCCAGGGTGACCCACAACCTGAGAGGTTCAATAGGACTTTGTTAGACATGTTGGGCACCCTAGAGTCACATCAAAAGTCAAAGTGGAGTCAGCATATAGCACATTTGGTGCATGCGTATAATTGCACTCCTAATGAGGCTACCGGGTACTCACCCTATTTCTTGATGTTTGGTCGGGAGGCTCGCCTCCCTGTTGATGTTTGCTTTGGTGTTTCATCTGATGACACGTCATTTGCATCACATTTAAAGTATGTGGCAAAGATGAAAGAGGAGTTGCAAGCTGCTTACCAGCTGGCATGTGCCTCTGCGGATAGGATGAATCAGAGCAACAAGGAGAGGTATGACCAGAAAGTTCGCTATCATAGCCTGAGTCCTGGGGATCGGGTTTTGATTAGAAACTTGGGTCTGAAAGGGAAGCAGAAGCTAGCGGATAGATGGAGCTCATGTCTTTACAGTGTTGATGGTCAGCTTTCTGACCTCCCTGTGTACAGGTTGACGCCTGTTGATGGTAATGGACCAGTCAAGGTGATGCACCGTAACCATATCTTGCCTTTAGGACAGGAGGTAAGACTAGGTCCAGGGGTCGCCACCACTCCAGCCGTGGGCCCAAGAGCTGTGAAACACAGAAGGGCTAGGGAAAATCGTAGGACTGGTGTCTCTGAGGTGTTGCCTCCTGTGGTACATGCACAGTCTAGCACTTCTGATTCTGATTCGGAATATGGTTGTTATGCTGAGGATGCAGTGCAACATGCTCCTCTGACTGCTGGCACGCATAATGCCCAGCCTGTACCAGATTCTACTGCGCCGTGTGTCTCCACCACAGTTAGAAGCCCTAGGTTAGTGCCCACACCTAGAGATGTGATAACTCCACTCAACCCTGCACTCCTTACCTCTCCACATAGGTCTCCTGAGGTAGTGAAGGATTTAGTAGCCACAGACCAGGATGTTAGTTGTCCTGATGTTCACTCTGTAGTTTATTCTGCAGCTCCCACAGACTCCGTTCTTCCCTTAGTACGTAGGTCACATAGGGATAGGAAGCCTACTGACCGCTTGACTTATGGCAAGCTAGGAGTGCAGAGCAGGAATGTTGTAGCATCACACTTTGCACTTGCCGAGCCATTCCCTGCACGATATAAAGTTTCTCATGCCTGGTGGTGTAATCCGCAGGCTCTTTGCAGTACATGCACAGACCGGCCATTCCTTATGCCATGCACTTCACCTGCCTTTACACCCATAGCTAGTTTTTAAGCAATAGGCCATGTTTGTTTTGGGTCTTTGTTTTGTTTTGCTTATTTGTTTTCTTACCTATTTTTCCTGTTCACCTTATAATATATGTAACCCAGCATGGGGGCATGCTGTTTGTTGGTGGGGGGAGAGTGTAAGGTCCTCTAAAATAACACTGTATTTTATACTCTATATTGGATTGCCCTATTTTCTGTGTAATTAACTCCATTTACCATAATGCCTTGTGGTTTGGAATATTTTCACTGTTCTGATGTGTTGTGACGTTCTGTGCATTCGGACCAATCAGACTTATTTGCTCGTTGTAGTTTTATTTGAATTTTGATGTCAGCCAATGGTAATTGGTATATGTTTAATGCCCGCGAGTTCGCGGGCTTTTTGAGATGTTTCATCACTTCGCGAGGGAGAAGCTCACGGAGTTCCCGCCTGCTGCCGAGCAGAGAGAGATCGCGTTGTTTGTGAGCTCTATTTCAGCACTTATTTTGCAGACAGTTTTTTTTTATAGTTTGGTCTGCTTGTGGCCATAAACTCCGGTGTCACTCCAGTGAGTGATCTTGCTGTTTTTTTTTTCTGCGGACACATCTGCCCTCCGTGCTGTGCCCACCGGAGCGCTTTCGTCAGTCCCGGGAACTCACTGTGTCGGGTCTGGGACCCAGCCCGCTACCGAGGGGTTTGGGGTGAGCAGCATCTTATTCGAGCGAGCTAACCCACAGCAATAGCTAGCCCTCTGCTCAGGAGCATCTGCTGCGTGACTGTACCGACATCTGTAACCTGATCCGTCTGGTTTGACCGGTGGATTGTGAGTAACGCGAACCCACACTTACACTGACACACACACACGCGTTCCTCTGGTCTCGCCTGGATAGCCAGCGTTTTAGAAGGGCATTGCAGCGGTTGCTGTTCTGTCTGCAGTTCACAGAGCTGCCACCTGTGCACCAACGGGCCCCAACTGCGCGCGCGTTTTTCTTTCTTGTCCACTTCTTTTCTTTTGATACTTTACCCAGTTTTATTTTCTTACTATGTACTGCTGGTATACACACTGTTGATGTGCTATCTGTAACATCTCTATTATGTAGGCTAATTGTTTCCGCTCTTCTTGTGCCGGTGTTACTATTTTCTTGGTGATTACATTGCATGCTTCTTTGGGAGCATTTATTGTCAAATACTATTATTATTATTATTATTATTATTATTATTGCTATTATTATTGCTATTATTATTATTATTATTATTATTGCTTATTAATAAATATAATCATTATTATTTAATTATATCTTGGGTGTATTGGCTGCTCATTTGGTTGTTTATATTTGAACATTCTGACATGCACACTGCAGACTAGCTATTAGTTCTTTCACTCATGCTACTGTTATTTTAAAGTCTGAGGAAATACACCATACACTAGCTTCAAAGGTAAGTGTAGTATTTTCGCAGTGGAGGCACCGCGCTGTTAAATTTATCATTTATTAGATTTATGCTTATTATTCTCTCTCTCTACTCATACTTGTACCCTTATGGTATCAGGAATCTCAGCCAGCTCACCACTCCACCGCTGAGAACTTAGGACCCTGTTGCGCCATTATTTATTGGGATTTAGGGTAACTCTTTAGTAGCCTATAGCCTACTGTGCTGGGTAATCAGCACCTGTCCAAAAAAAAAAAAAAGGGGGTTACATTTGTAAAATCTTTCTTCATGTTTGGTATTAACATATTAATTCCTGAAATAGGAAATTCACACAAACATTTTTTCTTTTCCCATCCGATATCTGGCACAAAAACAGCTTCCCCCTCATATATTATTTGCCTACTGCTATGGAACACACTTTCATAAGCCTATTTAGATCTGAAAACTTATGCCTTATAGAACAACCCATTTCTTCATTCAGTATCAAAATACAAAAATAATTTCCAGTCATACTTATACCATAGCCATTCTATCGTCTTTGTCAAATGTGTATTTGTAGAGTAATTTCCAATGGAATCAAGTGCAACCAAGGTCGTAAAACAAACAAAGACATTTTTTCTCTCTCTTTGTACAAATCTAACTAGATGTTTGGTAATAGGCTAACGTATTAATTCCTGTAGTGGGAAATTCACATAACCACAAACATTTTCTTCTTTTCACATCCAATATCAGGCATAAAAAAAAATCACTATATTTGAATATCCAAATATCAATAGCTTTGGATAAGCTGGATATCCAAATATAGTGATTTTTTTTTTTTTGTTAACGGCGTGCGCGCCGGAGCTCGTTAGGCGCGCAGGACTGACGCTGTTCTGCGCAAGCGCAACACAATCACACTAGAAAGCATGTTCAAGCTGCCAGTGTAGCTGCAGTCTTTTTAGTTGCAAATTACGAGTATTTCCACTTTGATCTCTATGTGATGCACAAGTTTTGATCAGCAGAAAATCAGCATATTTTAATTTTGCCCGGCTGGTCGCCGGTCATGGCCGATCACGTGAAAATCGGCCGATTCCGATCAGCAGCCAGTCAATCGGTGCATCTCTGGTTTTGACCTTAGTGTTTTGCCTTTTTGGTGGCAATCTTTCAATCATTCTTTAGTTGACATTCAAGGAATAAATTGCAAAAAACAAGCTGGAGGTTTTTATTTTAAATACTGAACTCAACATTTGCCTCAACCAATACTAAAATGAAATAAATATTATAATGTAACAACAAAATAATAAAATATCATAATTAGATGTAAGAAACCACTTAAGGTAACACCAAGGCAACTAACAATAATGAAAAAGCATTACCCTAATTGGTGCAAAGCCTGCATGCCCTATCAGAACATTTAATTCTGAGTGGCTTCCTGAAAAAAAAAAAAAATCAAGTGCCGTATCGTAAGGGAAGTGATTGCTGAAGCGGGATAAACGGGATAATGCAATAAGGCCGGTTCCTCGCGTCAAGCTGCTACTGTATATGCATCAAAATTGGTTTATAGCCTGACTCAGGGATGTCCGTTTCCTGCAAGCCAAGAAGGCTATGATGAAGCTCATCACGAGCACGACGTAGGCTACCTTTTAAAATAAGGGGGTCGGAAGGCGAATCGGGAAGGCTGCATTATTTTTTAATTAGCGCAACAGATTTTTTTTTTCAAAAATTGCGAGTCTGATTGTGTGGCGCTAGGAATCCATTGCGTGGCGCTGCACCACACAATGGTCTATGTATGGGAAACCCTGGAGCTGTATCTTGTATCCTGTTACGACATGAATCTTACTATTTACAGTTACTTCACTCATGTGAAAATAAAAAAGCTGCCTATTATTTACGTAACAAGAGTGCTCTGAGAGCACAATATCCCCCGCTGGCAACTCGGCCATAACTCTGGTACTGAACTGAACGAAATTGCAATCTGCGCATCACCGACATCTCATCTCATTACCTGTAGCCGCTTTATCCTGTTCTACAGGGTCGCAGGCAAGCTGGAGCCTATCCCAGCTGACTACGGGCGAAAGGCGGGGTACACCCTGGACAAGTCGCCAGGTCATCACAGGGCTGACACATAGACACAGACAACCATTCACACTCACATTCACACCTACGCTCAATTTAGGTGGTGTTTACACCAGACCGTATCCGTCTCGTTTTCGTCGCGGATGCACTGTCCGTGCACATTAAAACGCCGGGAAACGACTCCACAGGCGGAACAACTTGAATCCGCCAGGGCCCACGTATTCAACCCAGTTCGTATCTGATCCGGTGCTGTGTAAACATTGAGATGCGAGGATACGCTGTGCTTAGCTCTAGCTGACGTCGTCATTGGACAACGTCACTGGGACATCCACCTTCCTGATTCGCTGGCGTTGGGATCACACACACAGCGGCTCAGTCCCGAATCACTGCTCGTGCGCTTCACTCGCGCGCTGTGTGAGCTGCGCAGGGCCGGAGTGCGCACCCTCCAGAGGGCACTCGCTGTTCAGGGCGGAGTGATTTGGAGCGCAGGAGGAAGCGCTGAGCCGCACTGAGGTTTATTTACACATTTCAACTTATTTACCTCCTTCAGGCGCTTAAACTCAGTGAGAACATGAACATCACAGCCAGGGGTGTTTATCTGCTGGAGAAGGTGTTCGCTTGCCATCCTTCCACTTGCAAGTGGTGAGTGACTTGCGCATGCCCGATATGCACTGGGATCATGTGACGTGCCGTCTAATTAGTCATGTGATTAGCGTATCTGTGTATTGGCGTTGCTGTGTGCACGCGAATCGTTTTAAAAACGTTAATCTGATGATCCGCTGATACGGTCTAATGTAAACACCACCTTAGAGTCACCAGTTAACCTAACCTGCATGTCTTTGGACTGTGAGGGAAACCGGAGCACCCGGAGGAAACCCACGCGGACACGGGGAGAACATGCAAACTCCGCACAGAAAGGCCCTCGATGGCCACGGGGCTCGAACCCGGACCTTCTTGCTGTGAGGAGGCAGCGCTAACCACTACACCACCGTGCCGCCCCATATCACCAACGTATAGCAAAGAATCCTGCCAAGTTTCATGAAAATCCTCCAAAAATTGTGAGAGGAGTTGATTTCAGAAGTTGAGCACACTTCCTGGGACAGACGGACGGACATTGCCACGACATAATCCCTCTTCGAGCCTTTCACCCAGCGGGGGATAAAAAAAAAAAAAGCTACCTATTATTTAAAAATCATTCGCTGAAGGCAAGGTGAATAATAACGGAGACAAAGTCCAGGTTATTATTCACTGATGTTCACTGAACCTGAGGTGGTTTTAGTATAAATACACAGGTGATTATTATTATTATTATTATTATTATTATTATTATTATTATTTTAAATGTAAAAATCATATTAAAATATATATTTCAAACTTCAAAAGCGGCACGCAAATGTAATGCGTGCAGACTTGGGTGATTTAAAATCGTTTGTTTTGAAATCGATAAATTAAAAAATATATCACACTTCCACCTTACCTTTGAATAGTTTTAGACCAAACTTCGGAGCATCTTTAGTGCTTTTAGGAACAGCGTTTTCTTTCATAACTTGTAATTCTTCCTCACTTACGGTGACCAAGTGATCGGCCGCCATTTTACCGAGTCGCTCGAGGTGATTATCGAGAAATGGTCCGAATTTGTCGACCAATCAGCACGTGACATTTCCTATAAATCACCTCTGTATTTATACTAATATGCTTTATTCCTGCTAGTTTGGAGGCCTCAGAGTAAGCAGCATGCATCTGATAAGCTTGTAATCTTTTCAAAATGTCAAGACACCTTATACGTATTCACACTGGGAAATGCCACTCTGGAGACTCGAGGCTACCATTTCACCGCAGTCAGATCCTCGTCCGTGCTTTGCTGTTTGCTGGAAACAGTCCTAATATAATTCAGCTATGATGAAGATGCTTCATTGTTTCATCCAGTATCAGTCAAAAGTTTGGACACACCTTCTAATTCAATGTTTCTTCTTTATTTTTATTCATTAAAAGTCATTTCATGTCTTAAAGTAATCATGGATGTCGTTTCTCTTTACTTAGTTGAGCGCTTCTTGACAGAATATGGATTAGTACAGGTGTGGAAAAGGGCTATTTACTGTTAGTCTGGGTAACGAGACTTTAAAGCTCTGCGAGCATTGGTCTGGCAAAGATATTAAGCCCAACCGTTTCCCAGAGCCCGTGGTTGACCCGCCTCTCTGAAATGCCTCAGTTTGCTACTGGTCGAAGCCAGAAAAGGCTGTGACGAAGCTTAAACCAATCACATCACGCTTTCCTCTGACGTATGTGACGCGACGGGGCTAACTGGTAGATTAAACTCTTACCGAAGCCGGTCGGGAGCAAGGCGAAAGCGTCCTTCCTTTCAATAAATACCTCCAGGGCTGCTCTTTGCTCCGTTTTCAATGAGAACTTGCTCCATGTTCGTAATGTTTTTAGTGAATGAAGCGCTTCCGGCATAGATTCTGTCAACAATCTATGGCTTCCGGTCGCAGTTCTACTACGTCACTGCCTTGAACACGCCTCTACCCAGGGCCGTTGGAGATGCTCAAAGTTGATTGGCTCCCGATTTTTCGGGAGCTTGGAAGAGCTGTAGATAGCTTGCCTTGCCAGACTAAGCTCGCAACAGGCCCTCATGTTGCGTCACACTTAGGATGGGCGGGCCCAGGCTAATTTACTGTATTTTTATGATTTACTGTTTGATCTCAAACACATTAAGAAGGCAAGAAATTGCACAAATTACCGTTTGGCAAGACACATCTGTTAATTGAAAAGCATTCCGGGTGACGACCTCATGAAGCTCATGAAGATAATGACAATAGTGTGCAAAGCTTCACCGAGGAAAACATTGGTTACTTTGAAGAATCTAAACTATGAAACTTTTTTTTTTGTTTGTCATATAATTCCATACATGTTCCAAATGCCATTTCATAGATTTGACGTCTTCAGTATTGTTCTACAATGTAGAAAATAGTCAAAATACAGAAAAAGCGATGAATGTGTAGGCGTGTCCAAACTTTTAACTGGTACTGGATGTCTTGAGTATATAGAGAAAGAGATTATCCACACAAAAATAGACGTGAAACACAAATGACTTCGGATCACATTGTAGCCATGTTGTGGTACATAACACATCTGTTTCTCTCTCCGAGCCACAACCCAACCCTGTCGTGACAGATGATGCATACACTCCCTGAACGGCAAAACCTGTGGCTTTAGAAAAAATAAATAAATAAAATCATGACTTTTAAAGCTGTACTGCCTGTTAGATTTTTCAAGTGTAGGTCAGAAAAAGAATTTTCCCCGACACCTAATTATTTTTGTTTATTGGACTGAAAGCTACTGAATTCGAATCACAGACTTCCAATTGTATTAGTTGTTTTCTTTTCTAATAGAACAATTAATGAATTTAGAGCCACGTGGTCCGAAATTCTCCGCCATTTTTTCCTGCTTCACCATGATGCAATACAAGATACTACGTCATGCGTCACGTGGTGGGCTTTCCCCGTTCGCGCAGGGCATTGTGGGATACAAATTTGAAACAGGAGAGAAAAATGGAGGACGCGAGTGTGCGAATGAAACGTGAAAGACCGACTACAGTAACAGAAAGAAAGCGAGAAGACGTTATGTTCTATACGAAGGAAAGGAAACGCAGGACCAAACTAATAAATATCGGCGCTCAGCGAGCACCTCGGTGTGATCAGCTGTTCGTTTAGCAACAGAATGATGGAACTGTCAGTGCACGATCAAAGGTAAACCTGTGCATGCGCACACACACACACGGACTTCCTCTGTCTGCTTGACTGCGCAAAGCGAGCAATTTCATGCACATTATTTGCCCGGGAACTAAATAACCTCCCAGCCACAGAATGGCCTGATATTTTGTGAGATATTACAGAAATAAACATTTATTTTTTTCACAGTGCAGTTTCCATCAAATCCTGTGCTCTGATTGGCTGGCGAGCGGGTGCGTATCCTACGATACGGACCCCAGTTATGGACCTCTAGCGACTCGCTCGTTCACAACAACAAACATAGTAGCAATTTTTGCCAACATTTATCTTTTTTAATAAGATTTATTTATAAGATTATCAAAAATCTTATAAATTTTTGCCAGCATTTCTCAGGAGAATAGCATTAATTTTACAGCATGGATAGCGATAACGACAGTCTTCACAGCGAAAGCGAGTTTTACTACCCTGAGGAAGACGAAATAAAAGAAAACATTTCAGGAGAAAGCTAAAAACCTCTAACTGTTGCTAACGCCGAGCAAAAACATGGCTGAATCCTGAATGACTCAATTTTGTATAAATAGGGGACTACATAGGGGGCAAAATGTAGTTTTTTTTTCCTGCCATGGAAGTGCACTTGTATACCGAGGGGGAAGCCATTTGCATTGCAGCCGTGAATGAGGATTCAAAATGGCGGCTCGGCTCGGTTTTCCCTTTCGGGCGCTCTCGTTTTCTGTTAAAATTTGGTAAAGAAAAAAATAAATATATTAATTTACGGGGCGGCACGGTGGTGTAGTGGTTAGCGCTGTCGCCTCACAGCAAGAAGGTCCTGGGTTCGAGCCCCGGGGCCGGCGAGGGCCTTTCTGTGCGGAGTTTGCATGTTCTCCCCGTGTCCGCGTGGGTTTCCTCCGGGTGCTCCGGTTTCCCCCACAGTCCAAAGACATGCAGGTTAGGTTAACTGGTGACTCTAAATTGAGCGTAGGTGTGAATGTGAGTGTGAATGGTTGTCTGTGTGTCAGCCCTGTGATGACCTGGCGACTTGTCCAGGGTGTACCCCGCCTTTCGCCCGTAGTCAGCTGGGATAGGCTCCAGCTTGCCTGCGACCCTGTAGAAGGATAAAGCGGCTAGAGATGATGAGATGAGATGAGATATTAATTTACCAGCTTAAGGTCGGTCCGTATGGTGAAATACCGTGACCTCGGCCTTGAACACTGACCTCAGCCCAGAGGGCCTCGCTCAGTACTTTCAAGACCTCGGTCACGGTATTTCACCATACGGACCTCCCAGCTAGTAAATAACATATATATCACAATGACCACATTTCAGAGGGAACTAAATTTCACCGATTTTATGAAATCGAAAGGCTGTCTGTTTCAAGCATCTTATTTATAAAACAACTCTGAAACAGAGGAAGAAGACTGGGAGACCCACTCAGGATATAATCCATATTCAGGGTTAAAGGTGAAAAGGCCTAAGTGTGATCCTTAACATATTTGTGTTGTAATTTAATGAAGTTCATCAGACACGAGTGTTTTGTCTAAGGGTTACAAGAAAGCTTGAACCCCCAGCAATGTATAATACATATAATGGGGAAGTGTATGGTGTCATTTCCCGTTGCAGGCCCCTCATTGAAGTTGAAATGAATCATAAACGTACAATTCACTGTTACTAGCTGGTGTTACCCTCATGACGGTGCATTTACTCATTAGTTAAATCTTCGAGAAGACATCTTCCTCATATCACACAGGAAATAATGATGTTATCATGGCACAGCCAGTTGTGACTGTGCAAACAGATGCTGCTGTCACATCGCCTCCTCTTGCGTTAGGTAATGAGATTAACTGCTGAGAGTATTCAATGTCCTGACAATCTTAAGTATTTAGCAGCTCTACTGAAAAGTGCCTTCCCCCCCGAGCCACCATCTGTACATCCTATTGATTGGTCACTCACTCTTGCTTAGACAGCTGGAGTCCCACTTTCTGTCTCCACTGATCAATACTCATCCGGCTTGAGGTCCGCACTGCATTCAACCCGACACTATTCCTTCCAACTTTACACCCCTGCAATTCACATATTTGGATATTACACTGTACGTTTTACTGCACATTCTGCTTGTGTGTGATATGGCCATCCTTTTAGGATATTACACTGCCACAATATCCCATGAAGTTTATATACACAACCGTTCAAAAGTTTGGGGTCACTTTGAAATGTCCTTATTTTTGAAAGAAAAGCAGTGTTCTTTTCAATGATCAGAAATGCACTCTATACATTGCTAATGTGGTAAATGACTATTCTAGCTGCAAATGTGTGGTTTTTGGTGCAATATCTCCATAGGTGTATAGAGGCCCATTTCCAGCAACTCTCACTCCAGTGTTCTAATGGTACAATGTGTTTGCTCATTGCCTCAGAAGGCTAATGGATGATTAGAAAACCCTTGTACAATCATGTTAGCACAGCTGAAAACAGTTGAGCTCTTTAGAGAAGCTATAAAACTGACCTTCCTTTGAGCAGATTGAGTTTCTGGAGCATCACATTTGTGGGGTCGATTAAATGCTCAAAATGGCCAGAAAAATGTCTCGACTATATTTTCTATTCATTTTACAACTTATGGTGGGAAATAAAAGTGTGACTTTTCATGGAAAACACAAAATTGTCTGGGTGACCCCAAACTTTTGAACGGTAGTGTAAAATCAGACTTCTCAACCTTCATGCAGTTTTCATAGTACTGCACGCTAGTGTGAGTTATCACTTAAAAATACACCAGGAGATGACATGCACATGAATCGGGAATGATTAAACAACATTTCCTGAAGAACATTTGACTCAGATCTCCTGACATGGAGAGGATTTTCAGTTCATGTGCCAAACGGCCAAATCCAACATTTGGCCACAAATATTGATAAAAGTGATGATAATGAAAAAGTTAATAAATTCACAGGGTTTTTTTTTTTAAATCAGCATTCCCCTGATCACTCCTGCAAGCCCACTGTGCATAATGAAATGAATCAAAAACCAACAAAAACACTGGCTGAGGGCCGTGTTGAGCTGAAAACATACCGAAAATGTCTAATGGCTGTGCTGTTGTACAAATTTAATAGGCATGTAATGATATATTGTGTGACAATAAATCCATCCATTATCTCTAGCCGCTTATCCTGTGCAGGGTCACGGGCAAGCTGGAGCCTATCCCAGCTGACTATAGGCGAAAGGCGGGGTACACCCTGGACAAGTCGCCAGATCATCGCAGGGTTGACACAGAGACACACAACCATTCACACTCACATTCACACCTACGGTCAATTTAGAGCCACCAGTTAACCTAACCTGCATGTCTTTGGACTGTGGGGGAAACCGGAGCACCCAGAGGAAACCCACGCAGACACGGGGAGAACATGCAAACTCCACACAGAAAGGCCCTTGCCAGCCACGGGGCTCGAACCCGGACCTTCTTGCTGTGAGGTGACAGTGCTAACCACTACACCATTATGCCGCCAATGTTGTAGTCAAGTCACTTAACCTCGAGTCCGAGTCCAGTCTCGAGTCCCCAGTGTTCAAGTCCAAGTCCATCCATGATCTGTAGCCTCTTATCCTGTCCTACAGGGTCACAGGTAAGCTGGAGCCTATCCCAGCTGACTACGGGCGAAAGGCGGGGTACACCCTGGACAAGTCGCCAGGTCATCACAGGGCTGACACAGACAATCATTCACACTCACACCTACGGTCAATTTAGAGCCACCAATTAGCCTAACCTGCATGCCTTTGGACTGTGGGGGAAACCGGAGCACCCGGAGGAAACCCATATGGACACGGGGAGAACACGCAAGCTCCACACAAAAAGGCCCTCGTCAGCCACTGGACTCAAACCCAGAACCTTCTTGCTGTGAGGTGACAGTGCTAACCACTACACCACTATGCCGCCAATGTTGTAGTCAAGTCACTTAACCTCGAGTCCAGTCTCGAGTCCCCAGCATTCAAGTCATTAAAGAAAATTTCGAGTCAAGTCCACTACTGATCAGAGTCGATTCCGAGAACAAGACTCCAACTGCAACAATTTGACAGTGACTGTTGCTGCCTTTATGTGAAAGCGTCTGTGCTACTGTGTTGGACTAACGTTCCTGCTCGACTGCCCCATTTTAGTTAATAGTCTACAGATAACCAGCTTGTTCATCGCTCAGCAAGCCCCGCCCACTATCAACAGAGCAATGTAACATAACATGTCACTTCCTTCTCTGGGTGGAGTCTTGCCAAATGACGATTGAAGTTCGAGGTCGTCCCCGTCGTCTCCTTGATAGTTCTTCTACATATGGAACACACAGCAGTGCATTTTTTCCCACTGCACGAGAAGTCTGTATAAGCAAAGCGGACAATCCTAGCGGCGTCTCTCCAGGCATTTTAGCGCCGTTAATGTTAGTTTGTTCCTGAACATGATGTATGAACAGGTGAATGTGCATTCTCTTGCACAAAATGAATGTAGATATAAATATCTTATGGCAAATTATTATGGCACATTACAAGAAAAAAATCCAAGTCCTCATCTCCAATTTACAAGTCCGAATGCAGTCAATGCACGAGTCTGAGTCCAAGTCAAGTCACGAGTCCTTAAAATTAGAACCTGAGGACAACACGCCTGTATGCTGCCTGACAATAAATCATGATACAAATTTATGACGGATTTGAATTGATTAAATAAAACATGAATGGCGCCTAGTATCAGCCTGCGAAATCTCTTAGTTTTTCCTGGCTGTAATTGCATCATTCAGACAGTAGAGAGTGCAGTAATGTACAATAGCAGGAATGCATGTGACTTCACCCTAGGTGGAAGTAACACAGCTCTGATGCCTCAAAAACACACACAAAACAAGCTCTAAAATGGGAAAGAGCTGTTGTGCGATTGACTGTACACAAGAAATCAGACCTCTCTTTTTACAGACTGCTGAAAGATAAAGAAAAGAGAAGCAAATGGAGGGAGTATGAATAAAAGTTTATTTAGGAAAGGCCTATTTGTTATTAACTTTTTCATTTTTAATCAATGTAGTCAGCTGGGATAGGCTCCAGCTTGCCTGCGACCCTGTAGAAGGATAAAGCGGCTAGAGATAATGAGATGAGATGAATATTTTACAAAAGTTAAAAGGCTAATATATTTTACTCCAACCTTTACAAATGTGGGTATGCAATTATTGTTGGTTATTAAGAAAATGAAAGAAAAGTTTTGGATTTTTTCTTTTATTTAACAAAAGGAATATTGAAGTTAATAAAATTGTGCTTTTTTGGGGGAATAAAATATTTTTTTTCCAAAATACCGTGGGCAAATTGAATAGTAAACACAAATGTTGTGACCCGAACCGAACTGAATTGTGAATAAATACAAGTATACAGTGCTGAGCGTAAATGAGTGCACCCCCTTTGAAAAGTAACATTTTAAACAATATCTCAATGAACACAAACAATTTCCAAAAGACAAAGTTTAATATAACATCTGTTTAACTTATAATGAGAAAGTAAGGTTAATAATATAACTTAGATTACACATTTTTTTTTCAGTTTTACTCAAATTAGGGTGGTGCAAAAATGAGTACACCCCACAACAAAAACTACTACATCTAGTACTTTGTATGGCCTCCATGATTTTTAATGACAGCACCAAGTCTTCTAGGCATGGAATGAACAAGTTGGCAACATTTTGCAGCATCAATCTTTTTCCATTCTTCAACAATGACCTCTTTTAGTGACTGGATGCTGGATGAAGAGTGATGCTCAACTCATCTCTTCAGAATTCCCCAAAGAAAATAATTTCTTTACACCACAAAGGTGAAGGCTACAAGATGATCAGCAAAGCTTTAGTTATCAGTCAGAATACTGTAGCAAAAGTGGTACAAAAATTTAAGAAAGATGGAACTGCAACCATCTCACAGAGACGTCCAGGTCGTCCACGGAAGTTAACACCTCGACAGGAGCGTCTTCTGATGAGAAGGGTTGAAGAAAATCGGCATGCAAGTTCACTGCAGTTATCTAAAGAAGTAGAAAGCCAAACTGGGGTGACTATTTCCCGTGACACAATATGGCGTACGCTGTAGAGGAATGGCATACATGGATGCTGTCCACGAAAGAAGCCTCTCCTAAAGCCTAGGCACAAAAAAGCCCGCCTAGAGTTTGCCAGGGCCCATGCTGACAAAGATGAAGACTACTGGGACTCTATACTCTGGAGTGATGAGACCAAGATAAATGTTTTTGGAACTGATGGCTTCAAAACTGTATGGCATCCCAAAGGTGAGGAATACAAAGAAAAATGCCTGGTGCCTACAGTGAAACATGGTGGTGGCAGTGTCCTTATGTGGGGCTGTATGAGTGCTGCTGGTGTCGGGGAGCTGCGTTTCACTGATGGCATCATGAATTCACAGACGTATTGCTCTATACTGAAAGAGAAGATGCTACCATCACTCCGTGCCCTTGGTCGTCGTGCACTTTTCCAACATGACTAAACACACATCTAAGGCCACTGTTGGATTTCTGAAGAAGAACAGGGTGAAAGTGATTCAGTGGCCAAGTATGTCTCCTGATCTGAACCCAATCGAACACCTATGGGGAATTCTGAAGAGACAAGTTGAGCATCACTCTCCATCCAGCATCCAGTCACTAAAAGAGGTCGTTGTTGAAGAATGGAAAAAGATTGATGTTGCAAAATGTCGCCAACTTGTTCATTCCATGCCTAGAAGACGGTGCTGTCATTAAAAATCATGGAGGCCATACAAAGTACTCAGGGGTGATAGCATTCCGGCGCCGCGCCGGATTTCCAGCGTACGCCTATTGTCCTGTGTCATTCTGAGATGCGCAGATAGACAGTAAAGGGAATTCGCATGATATGGAACTAGTGGGAAAAAAGTGCCGTCATGGCACGAATTAGACCCTCCGAGGGTCTAATTCGTGCCGTGACGGCACTTTTTTCCCACTAGTTCCATATCATGCGAATTCCCTTTACTGTCTATCTGCGCATCTCAGAATGACACAGGACAATGGGCGAACTAGATTTTTTTTTTTTTTCCCCAGCCAGGGTACGCCGGAAATCCGGCACGGCGCCGGAACTCTATCACCCCTGAGTACTAGATGTAGTCGTTTTTGTTGTGGGGTGTACTCATTTTTGCACCACCCTAATTTGAGTAAAACTGAAAAATGTGTAATCTAAGTTATATTATTAACCTTACTTTCACGTTATAAGTTAAACAGATGTTATATTAAACTTTGTCTTTTGGAAAATGTTTGTGTTCATTGAGATATTGTTTAAAATGTTACTTTTCAAAGGGGGTGCACTCATTTACGCTGAGCACTGTATGAACAATTGATTTAGTAATTATATAAATAGGTAGTTTAAAATGTTTGGCGTGTCATATCCAGTTTCTTTTCTCCTTTTATTCATCTACCCATGACTAGAACACATTGCATTTCTGCAGCACTACATCAGCTCAAGTTACTGTACCACAAAAAAAAAAAAAGCCATGCACAACCCACAATGCATGGAATGTTTTGTTAACTTCTTGCAGTTGGGTTGATTCAGGGTTGAACTGTTTTCTCACTGCAAATGAAAAAAAAGTGTTTAAGTTCGCTTGGAGGCGAGTCTTTCTCAACAGAGACGGTCCTGGACCACTTGTTTAGGTCCTGAGTGAAATTGCTGTGTTCTCAACGACACAAACAAACCACGACAAGCAGGAAAACACAGCAGGGTTCAATGCAACCAGACTAAACAATGCTTACCTGAAAGCACCTGGAGAGAAACCCTAAAAACATGGCTTGACTTCTGCCTGAAGATGTCTACAATAGGCTCTGCACTTACCATACTCCTTGAAAGTTTGTGAACCCTTTAGAATTTTCTATATTTCTGCATAAATATGACCTAAAACATCATCAGATTTTCACACAAGTCCTAAAAGTAGATAAAGAGAACCCAGTTAAACAAATGAGACAAAAATATTATACTTGGTCATTTATTTATTGAGGAAAATAATCCAATATTACATATCTGTGAGTGGCAAAAGTCTGTGAACCTTTGCTTTCAGTATCTGGTGTGACCCCCTTGTGCAGCAATAACTGCAACTAAACATTTGCGGTAACTGTTGATCAGTCCTGCACAGCGGCTTGGAGGAATTTTAGCCCGTTCCTCCGTACAGAACAGCTTCAACTCTGGGATGTTGGTGGGTTTCCTCACATGAACTGCTCACTTCAGGTCCTTCCACAACATTTCCATTGGATTAAGGTCAGGACTTTGACTTGGCCATTCCAAAACATTAACTTCATTCTTCTTTAACCATTCTTTGGTAGAACGACTTGTGTGCTTAGGGTCATTGTCTTGCTGCATGACCCACCTTCTCTTGAGATTCAGTTCATGGACAGATGTCCTGACATTTTCCTTTAGAATTCCCTGGTATAATTCAGAATTCATTGTTCCATCAATGATGGCAAGCCGTCCTGGCCCAGATGCAGCAAAACAGGCCCAAACCATGATACTACCACCACCATGTTTCACAGATGGGATAAGGTTCTTATGCTGGAATGCAGTGTTTTCCTTTCTCCAAACATAATGCTTCTCATTTCAACCAAAAAGTTCTATTTTGGTCTCATCCGTCCACAAAACATTTTTCCAATAGCCTTCTGGCTTGTCCACGTGATCTTTAGCAAACTGCAGACGAGCAGCAATGCTCTTTTTGGAGAGCAGTGGCTTTCTCCTTGCAACCCTGCCATGCACACCATTGTTGTTCAGTGTTCTCCTGATGGTGGACTCATGAACATTAGCCAACGTGAGAGAGGCCTTCAGTTGCTTAGAAGTTACCCTGGGGTCCTTTGTGACCTCGCCGACTATTGCACACCTTGCTCTTGGAGTGATCTTTGTTGGCCGACCGCTCCTGGAGAGGGTAACAATGGTCTTGAATTTCCTCCATTTGTACACAATCTGTCTGACTGTGGATTGCTGGAGTCCAAACTCTTTAGAGATGGTTTTGTCACCTTTTCCATCCTGATGAGCATCAACAACGCTTTTTCTGAGGTCCTCAGAAATCTCCTTTGTTCATGCCATGATACACTTCCACAAACATGTGTTGTGAAGATCAGACTTTGATAGATCCCTGTTCTTTAAATAAAACAGGGTGCCCACTCACACCTGATTGTCATCCCATTGATTGAAAACACCTGACTCTAATTTCACCTTCAAATTAACTGCTAATCCTAGAGGTTCACATACTTTTGCCACTCACAGATATGTAATATAGGATCATTTTCCTCAATAAATAAATGACCAAGTATAATATTTTAACTGGGTTCTCTTTATCTACTTTTAGGACTTGTGTGAAAATCTGATGATGTTTTAGGTCATATTTATGCAGAAATGTAGAAAATTCTAAAGGGTTCACAAACTTTCAAGCACCACTAATTAATTATATTTATATATATATATATATATATATATATATATATATATATATATATATTATATATATAACACAGTAAAAGAAAAGGCGTTGTGTGTGTGTGTGCTTGAACACAGTCCAACAAGACTGTGCAGCGTGCATTTATGAGAGAATTCTCTAAAAACGCACCAACTGCAATGCAGATTTGGACACGGCACAAAAAGTTCAAAAAAGAAGGCTGTCTGCATGCGTCTGTGTCTTTGTGTGTGTGTCTGTGTGTGCCTCTGTGTGTGTGTGTGTGTATTCGAGTGTCTGTGTGCCGCTGTGTGTCCCTGTGCCGTTGTGTGTCTGTGTGTCTCTTTGTCTGTGTATGTGTCTCTGTGTGCGTCTGTGTCTGTCTCAGTGTGTGTGTGTGTGTGTGTGTTTTTCAGGCGGCACGCATATTGAAAATTTGTGAAATCGTTCATGGAATCCACATACCTTTGAATTTATCATTCAAATTTTGAGGAATAAATCTGATATTGCTCAACATTAAGCCTGTTCAGTTTCATTTGCCTGGACTCTGTAGTTTCTGGGATATTTACATGTCAAATAATATCAAATTATTTTGAAACGCCCTGTATTTTCTCATCTAAACTGTTAACAGCAATTTAAGTGTGACTGTTCAGCAAGAGAGAAAGTGTCAATGCCCGCCACACCAAAGATTCCAAGAAGACTGACGCAATGGTGGTACAAGACCTAGTTCTATTCCTGGAGGGCTCACACGTGACCAAAAGTCAATTATGGTGTTGTTGTTGTATAGATAGATAGATATATACTTTTTTTTTTTAAATACTGTATGTTCTCATCTCTTCTGTGACAGCTGATTTAATACAGCAGTGAAGCAGCAACCGGAGGGACTACAGTACTTTAAACCACAATGCAGAGGAAATGTCTGGAAACGGAAGCAATTCCGTCTGAATGTACAGCGCTGTAGGTGCCGAGGTCCAAATAACAAATGAAACACTGTAGAGTTTTATTCAATTAGGCAGTTAGGTTTTCACTGGATGCTCTTTAATTTGATGTTCGAGTGCTGCGAGTGGAACAGTTGTAGGTCTCCTGCTAGATCTTGCTCCAGTTATTAAAATGAGTCAAAATCACAACTCCTCTTCAGATTACAGTTGTGGCAACATCAAAGTTACACTACCGTTCAAAAGTTTGGGGTCACCCAGACAATTTTGTGTTTTCCATGAAAAGTCACACTTTTATTTCCCACCATAAGTTGTAAAATGAATAGAAAATATAGTCGAGACATTTTTCTGGCCATTTTGAGCATTTAATCGACCCCACAAATGTGATGCTCCAGAAACTCAATCTGCTCAAAGGAAGGTCAGTTTTATAGCTTCTCTAAAGAGCTCAACTGTTTTCAGCTGTGCTAACATGATTGTACAAGGGTTTTCTAATCATCCATTAGCCTTCTGAGGCAATGAGCAAACACATTGTACCATTAGAACACTGGAGTGAGAGTTGCTGGAAATGGGCCTCTATACACCTATGGAGATATTGCACCAAAAACCAGACATTTGCAGCTAGAATAGTCATTTACCACATTAGCAATGTATAGAGTGGATTTCTGATTAGTTTAAAGTGATCTTCATTGAAAAGAACAGTGCTTTTCTTTCAAAAATAAGGACATTTCAAAGTGACCCCAAACTTTTGAACGGTAGTGCATGTTCAGCACAAACTCTTCGGAATGGATTTCGAGTCAAGGGCTTGGATTCAAAGTTCAAAAGTAACCGTGATCTTTAGGAAGGGAAAGGTTTTCGTATTCAGACCTGTCTTATGCAGGTATGAGTTTTCGGCCGGCCGATTTGGATAATCAAAATAAAGGCAAAACTTTAAAGACGTTCCTTTGACCCAGAATAAATCAGGGGTATTACAAGCCCGATTCCAAAAAAGTTGGGACAAAGTACAAATTGTAAATAAAAACGGAATGCAATAATTTACAAATCTCAAAAACTGATATTGTATTCACAGTAGAACATAGACAACATATCAAATGTCGAAAGTGAGACATTTTGAAATTTCATGCCAAATATTGGCTCATTTGAAATTTCATGACAGCAACACATCTCAAAAAAGTTGGGACAGGGGCAATAAGAGGCTGGAAAAGTTAAAGGTACAAAAAAGGAACAGCTGGAGGACCAAACTGCAACTCATTAGGTCAATTGGCAATAGGTCATTAACATGACTGGGTATAAAAAGAGCATCTTGGAGTGGCAGCGGCTCTCAGAAGTAAAGATGGGAAGAGGATCACCAATCCCCCTAATTCTGCACCGACAAATAGTGGAGCAATATCAGAAAGGAGTTCGACAGTGTAAAATTGCAAAGAGTTTGAACATATCATCATCTACAGTGCATAATATCATCAAAAGATTCAGAGAATCTGGAAGAATCTCTGTGCGTAAGGGTCAAGGCCGGAAAACCATACTGGGTGCCCGTGATCTTCGGGCCCTTAGATGGCACTGCATCACATACAGGCATGCTTCTGTATTGGAAATCACAAAATGGGCTCAGGAATATTTCCAGAGAACATTATCTGTCAACATAATTTACCGTGCCATCCACCGTTGCCAGCTAAAACTCTATAGTTCAAAGAAGAAGCCATATCTAAACATGATCCAGAAGCGCAGACGTCTTCTCTGGGCCAAGGCTCATTTAAAATGGACTGTGGCAAAGTGGAAAACTGTTCTGTGATCAGACGAATCAAAATTTGAAGTTCTTTATGGAAATCAGGGACGCTGTGTCATTCGGACTAAAGAGGAGAAGGACGACCCAAGTTGTTATCAGCGCTCAGTTCAGAAGCCTGCATCTCTGATGGTATGGGGTTGCATTAGTGCGTGTGGCATGGGCAGCTTACACATCTGGAAAGACACCATCAATGCTGAAAGGTATATCCAGGTTCTAGAGCAACATGTGCTCCCATCCAGACGACGTCTCTTTCAGGGAAGACCTTGCATTTTCCAACATGGCAATGCCAAACCACATACTGCATCAATTACAGCATCATGGCTGCGTAGAAGAAGGGTCCGGGTACTGAACTGGCCAGCCTGCAGTCCAGATCTTTCACCCATAGAAAACATTTGGCGCATCATAAAACGGAAGATACGACAAAAAAGACCTAAGACAGTTGAGCAACTAGAATCCTACATTAGACAAGAATGGGTTAACATTCCTATCCCTAAACTTGAGCAACTTGTCTCCTCAGTCCCCAGACGTTTACAGACTGTTGTAAAGAGAAAAGGGGATGTCTCACAGTGGTAAACATGGCCTTGTCCCAACTTTTTTGAGATGTGTTGTCATGAAATTTAAAAAAAAAAAAAAAATCACCTAATTTTTCTCTTTAAATGATACATTTTCTCAGTTTAAACATTTGATATGTCATCTATGTTCTATTCTGAATAAAATATGGAATTTTGAAACTTCCACATCATTGCATTCCGTTTTTATTTACAATTTGTACTTTGTCCCAAATTTTTTGGAATCGGGGATGTTGTATTATTATTATTATTATGGAATGTGGTGTCACATCAAAGAAAGTCAAAATAAAAATACAGTTTAGATTAATATCGTAAGATACAGTTCAGTATAAAAGTATTAGGCACATGTACAGAAATGCTGTAGGCCAAATATGGCTTAAAATAATGAAATGAAATGTTTCAACATTAAATACTATAAACAGTAAGCCATAATAAATGAAACAAAGTCAATATTTGGTGTGAGACTACCCTTTGCTTAAAAAAACACAAGATCAGCTGTGAGCTACTACTCACTTCCGTATCCCCCACTCTCGCGTATATCAAAATGCAAGCAACTGAAGGAATAGGACACTTATTATGAATGTTGCCTTCAACAAATAATGAACCCTGAAACAAATAAGTAAAGAGCAGTGTCTCTCCCCAGGGATTTCACATAGCATCCTGGGAAACTGCCATTTTGAAATCGCATTTTGCTTCTTGAAATAGCATCAAAATCCACCCTAGATGTTTCGTAAATACATTCAGTCGGTAAACAGGAAGTCGATGTGTGACAGACTTGAAAATGGTATACATGGTATAGAACCCCAAGCTGAAGCTCTGTACCAAATATCAAGCAGTTGTGATTTGTAGTTGCTGAGAAAAGTGTTACGAAAATTGTGTAAATCCATGCTATATATGTATCATAAATACATTCAGTCGGTAAACAGGAAGTCGATGTGCAACAGACCTGAAAACGGTGCACACGGTATAGAACCCCGAGCTGAAGTTTGGTACCAAGTGGCTACGATTTGTGGTTGCTGAGAAAAAGGGTGTTTCGGAAAGACGGATGGATGGACAGAGGTAAACCAGTATCCCCCCCTCCTTCGGAGAGGGGGTATAATGAAAAAATAGTAGTCTGAGGTCCAGTGAGTGCAGTTTTATGCGGAAATGAGCTGTAGGTTTTACTGAGCATCTTACAGAACCAGCCCCAGTTCTTCTGCACACTTTGACCGTCACACTCGCTTCTTCATTTTGCACCAAAACCCAGCAGCCTTCAGTATGTTTTTTTTTTTATCTGAAAAGTACTCTCTTGTGGAATACGCTGCTCAGATACAAACTTTTTTTTTCTGTAACATTTAATTTTGTGCTGGAAAACGAACGTTTGGACTCTAAAATGTTTTTGTAATGTTTTGACTCGATAATGTAGAAGTCCATCCATCCATCCATCCATCCATCCATCCATCCATCCATCGCCACTTGTCCTGTTCTACAGGGTCACAGGCAAGCTGGAGTCTATCCCAGCTATGGGTGAGACGCGGGGTACACCGTGGACAAGTCGCCAGATCATCGCAGGGCTGACACAGTGACAAACAACCATTCACACCTACGGTCAATTTAGAGCCACCATTTAACCTAACCTGTATGTCTTTGGGGGAAACCGGAGCACCTGGAGGAAACCCACACAGACACGGGGAGAACATGCAAACTCCACACAGAAAGGCCCTCGCCGGCTGCTGGGCTCGAACCCAGGACCTTCTTGCTGTCAGGCGAGACACTATCGTGACGCCATAATGTAGAAGTCATAAAATAGAAATCTATAACAAAGTTTATATGAAACTAGATAGAACTCGACGCCAACGGCGGCGATGAGGATGTCTCCGCCTGGTAGACTACACGCCTTAAGTTGTGATTTGGGGATGGACGTTTGACCTCACAGTAATCTTGACCTGTGACCTTTTAACCTCAAAATCTAATCAGATCACGTTTGTCCCAAAGTGCACAAAAGGTGAAAGTTTGGTGAAATTCCTTTCATTTGCCTTGGAGATATTGTGTTCACAAGGTTTTCGGACAGACATTTGACCTCACAGTGACCTTGACCTTAGACCTTTTGACCTCAAAATCTAATCAGTTCATGTTTGTCCCAAAGCGCACAAATGGTGAAAGTTTGGTGAAATTCCTTTCACTAGCCTTTGAGATATCGCGCTCACAAGGTTTCGGGACGGACACACGCACGGACAGACGGACAACCCGAAAACATAATGCCTCCTGCACCTTACGGTGGCGGAGGCATAAAAAAAAATATAGGGGCCTGAGACTTTTGCACAGTACTGTGTCTACAAAGAAAGCAAATCTGCATCCGGCCCTTTGGTTCATTCTGACCGGCCCGCGTAAGGTTAATGAGAAATTACAAAATAAACGTATTTTCTAATTTTACCTCATGCATGGACTGAATGTGCATTGCTTTTATTTTGAAGTTGTGTTCAACAAAAACGCAACGCACGCGACATGAAAATGACATGAAATCCCACGAAACCTAATCCCGCGATAACTACTTCCGTAATTTGTCCAGACCAACCACAAACTTGTACGTCATCCTTCAAACGGTCCAGCCAGTCACATAGTGTGACGTCACCAGCAGGCGCCGGAGCCGATCTCCAGCGAAAAGCACCAAATGAGGTGATTAGACTACAAATGTGGGCATCATTATTATAATATGATGTATCTTGCTTGATATTTGGAGTAGAAAGACAATATTGTGATGTCTTTATTGTGTTTTGGGGTGAATGTGACTGAAAAAAAAAAAAAAAAAGGTACAAACGTTCACATTTTGTTAACCATTGTTTTGGGAAATTTGATTGAACAAATGACATTTTTTGTAAGGCAACCTCGTTTTTTCCATACTCTTACCAGTCTTAGCAGCTTGTAAAAACAATGTTATTTATTGCTTTATATAAAGAAATACAATTAATATTATGCAGAATTTGGTTCAGCCTTTTGGTCCGGCCCTCCACAAAATTCTGTTTCTCATGTGGCCCCATGGAAAAAATAATTGCCCACCCCTGGACTAGAGTTTACATGGAATGGTGCGGGGAAAAAAAAAAAAAAAAAAAAAAACACTGAGTGAGTGAGCGAGCGACAGTTCTATGGGTGGAAACGTGTTGATAAGAGAGGTCAGAGGAAAACGGCCGAACTGTTTCAAGATGCCAGGAAGGATATAGTCACTCCAACAGCCGTGGTGAGCAGAAAAGCATCTCAGCATGCAACAGCAGACCACATTGGGTTCCAGTCCTGCAGCCAAGAACAGGAATCTTAGAACCAAGAGCAAGTTCCTATTAAAGTGAGTATAAAATAACATGTCAGCATAACATGTCAGACCTTGAGGTGGATGGACTACAACAGCAGAAGACCACATCAGCTTCCATTCCTGTCAGCCAAGAAGAAGAACCGGACACGGTCATGGGCACAGACTCACCCAAACCGGACAGTTCAAGATTAAAAATAAATTAATTAATTTAAAAAAATAAATCACCTGGTCTTTTTCAATCTTCATCTGTCCAGTTTGGGTAAGTTTGTGCCCATGACAGTGTCGGATTCTTGTTCTTGGCTAACAGGAGTGGAATGTTCTGCTGTTGTAGCCCATCCACTTCAAGGTTTGACATGTTGTGCATTCTGAGATGCTTTTCTGCTCATCATGGTTGTAAAGAGTGATTATTTACTATTATATACTCGAAGTTTCCTGCCAGCTCAAACCAGTCTGCTCATGCTCCTCTGATCTCTCTCATCAACAAGGTGGTTCAGCCTGCAGACCCTCGACTCACAGGACGTTTTGTGCTTTTTCTCTGTGAAAATCCTGTTTCTGAAGTGTTTAAACCGACCCATCGGGCACCGACATCCACGCTCTGGTTAAAGTCACAGAGATCACCAGACTTTTCCCCAATGATGTTTGATGTGAGCATTAACTGAGACTCTTAACTGCTTACTTTATTTTCAATTTAGTCTGTGCTTAATGGTACAACTGCCAAGTCCAAATTGCTTGTAAATGTAATCTTACTTGGCCAATAAAAGTCTTTCTGAATCTGACTGTGAGCTATAAATCTAAGGTCATGATCGTGTAATATACAGTATGTGTGCTCAACGTGCTTTTTTCCTGCTTTAATGATGTTACTTTACATTTTGGAATGGTTAATTAGGTTTTAAAAAAGGGTCTGGACTGACATAATTCATATTTTTGATTAATTAATGATATGAATAATATTGCCATTAAGTGTTTGTCCACAATATTGTGTGTATTTACACTGCACAAAAAAAATCCTCGGGCACCCGGAGGTACACCCTGTGTAACAAAAGTAAGCCCGAGTCCAAGGTCAGAACGGCAAGAAACGGACACACACTTCTGCTTTTGGTAAACTCCACAACTGTCTGAATAACACTTAAAGCTAGTCCGCCTGTCAGATTTTTCAAGTCTAGGTCATAAAAAGAATTTTCCCTGACACCTAATTATTTTTGTTTAGTTGACCAAAAGCTACCGAATTCAAAAATCAGACTTCCAATTTCATTATTTAAAAAAAAAATAGAACAATTAATGAATTTAGAGCCACATGGCCTGAAATTCTCCGCTATTTTTTCCTGCTTCACCATGACCCAGTACAAGATACTACGTCATGCATCACGTGGTGGGCTTTCCCTGTTTGCACAAGGCATTGTGGGATACAAATTTGAAACAGGAGAGAAAAATGGAGGACGTGAGTGTGCGAATGAAACGTGAAAGACCGACTACAGTAACAGAAAGAAAGCGAGAAGAAAAGACGTTATGTTATACTCGTCTACGAAGGAAAGGAAACGCAGGACCAAACTAATAAATATCGGCGCTCGGCGAGCACCTCGGTGTGATCAGCTGTTCGTTTAGCGACAGAATGATGGAACCGTCAGTGCATGCTCAAAGGGAAACCTGCGCATGCGCACACACAGACTTCCTCTGTCTGCTCGACTGCATGAAGCGAGCGATTTCATGCACATTATTTGCTTTAATCCCCTCAAATTAAATAACTTCCCAGCCACAGAATGGCCTGATATTTTGTGAGATATGACAGAAATAAACATATATCACAATGACCACATTTCAGACGGAACTAAATTTCACCGATTTTATGAAATCGAAAGGTTTTGAGTCTGTAGTTAACTCTGAGGTCTGAATAGCGATTTCACAATTGCCGTATTAGCTCCTAGGTGGCATCGGCGTAATACATAACATCACACAGACACAGGTCAAGCACTTCAGTTACTATCAAATATCAGAATGGGGGAAAATGTGATCTGAGTGACTATGGCATGGTAATTGGTGCCAGACATGCTGGTTTGAGTATTTCAGAAACTGCTGATCTCCTGGGGTTTTCACACACAAAAGTCTCTAAGTTTGCACAGAACGGTGCAAGAACAGCAGCACTTCGGTGGGTGGAAATGCCTTGATGAGGAAGGAAGGAGCAGGAAGGCTACGGTAACTCGAGTAAGCATTCTTTACAGCCGCGGCGAGCGGCATGTGGAATCCTGAGGGGGATGGACTACAACAGCAGAAGACCACATCAGGTTGTATTCCTTTCAGCCGAGAAGAATCGGAGGCTTCAGTGGGCACAGGCTCACAGAAACTGGAGAGGTGAAGACTGAAAAACATCACCTGGTCTTTTCCTAATCTTTAATTGTCTAGTTTCAGCCAATGGCCACTGCAGCCTCAGATTCCTGTTCCCTGTTCTCCACGGATGTGAACATTAAGTGACCCGTCATGACATCCATGTGATTTTATCCGCTGTGCTGCTGCTTCATGATTGACTGAATGGATAATTGCAAGAATGATCAGGGGTACAGGTGTTCCTTTGGAAGGAAAGTACTACGGCCTTATGCGCAACCAAGCGCGAAGAGGATAGGTGAGGTGACAGGTGTTCCTTTAAAAAAAAAACATGGGTGTATTTACGCAACTACTCTGCAAGATAACAATAAACAAGTGTTTTGCTGAGAAATACATCACTCATATTTTCATACGAGCTCCATCCTGGACATGGGGATTCAAAACTGTGACATAAATCTCAATATGTCACTCGTGAGATTTCGGGCCTTTTGTCCAGCGGGGGGTAAAAACTTTGTGCAAAACGTCTGACAAAATCATTTCTGCTTAGAATGTAAACAAACCAGTGAAATGACAGGAGCAATTTGTGAAAAATTCGATAAAAATAATTATTGAAAAAAAATTATATACATGTTCTTATCAAATACTTTCATTCCATCTTTTTTTTTGGGGGGGGGGGGGGGGGGGGGGTTGTTTTCGAGTAGAGTTTTTATTTCGTCCTCGGTTGGTTCAGCAACACGCGCCGCCATTTTGTTTTTCTCTACTCCCGGTATATGAGCGGAGATCCTCGTAGTAGAGTAGCCAATCAGAGCACGTGATTGCTCATATCCAGTGAATGTGGAAAGAATATTAAATATTATAAAACAGTATCATGTGTATCATATTCTAGTATTGTTAGTGACCAGCACACATTCTGAAAACATATTTACACCACTAAACTGTGACATAAATCTCGATATGTCACTCGTGAGGAAACTGATGAATTGTTTTGATAAATTTAGGTACTTTTTGTTTGTGAATGTGTTGATATAATAAAGAAAATCACACGTTTGCTTGAAGTTTATCTTCTCAGGTTGAAAAACTCACATTTTTCAAACGAAATGCATTGCGGATCTGAGCGACATATTTAAATAATATTGGTTAGCTTTTTTCGTGGTCTATTCAGATGTATTCCATTCAGCTAGCATGATACTGAACGAGTCGAAGACGAGTAGCCAAATGGAATATATCTGACAGACCACGAAAAAAAGCCAGCCAATATTATTATTATTATTATTATTATTACTACTACGACTACTACACATTCATACAATTATAGATTTTACAAAAAGTTAAGAATTATTTTACAAACATTGTCAAAGTGAACTTTGACAATATTTCCACTATTGCTCTCTTTTCCAGTTTTCAGTGTCCATTGGTATGTTTTTCTCAAGAAGAAGAAAGAGAAAGAAAGCAAAGTACTACAGCCTTATGCGCAACCAAGCGCGAAGAGGGTAGATGAGGTGACAGGTGTTCCTTTAAAAAACATGGGTGTATTTAACTACTCTAAGATAACAATAAACGAGTGTTTTGCTGAGAAAAAAGCCAGCCAATATTATTCAAATATGTCGCTCAGATCCGCAATGCATTTCGTTTGAAAAATGAGAGTTTTTTCAACCTGAGAAGATAAACTTCAAACAAACAAATTCTCTTGTAAATATGCGTGAAGAATATTTTTGGGAGCCTTTCGGGCGTTCAGCATGTCTTTCTCTTTCAAAATTCTCTCAAAATCTTCTGTATTTAACAAAGCAAACTTGGCGGCCATGTTCGCTTACAAATTGTCAGGGTCTCTCGCTAGTGCGGAAGTTTTACGTGTGATACGCATCTTATGGCATGTTTGCTGCCGGTGAACAAAGAAATGTTTGTGCGTGCGCAGCAGAAAAGTTGTCACTGAATATTTGCATCAGCTCCGACGTGTGACATGTTGTCTTGACAACCATGCGATATCATAAATCATATTCAATGCTCATTCTCCATTGGGTAGAGTGACGGAATACACGTAGGATAAGCGATATGCTAACAGTATTTCATGCTATCAAACCAAATAAACGAAACCTGCTAGAAGGGAATAGAACACGTTTCTATTCCAACGAAAATGTGTCCTGTATGTAGAATAGCCACCGATATTTCACTCCGATGACATCATTCCCAGTGTTTTCCCGCTGACTAGACGCATGTTGTCAAAATGGTGAACTGGTTCAAAATTAAAATTCTTTTGATTAACTTGTGTGTGTGTATATATATATATATATATATGTGTATGTGTGTGTGTGTCCGTCCATATAATATAAAGAACATTACACGGTGGCGCAAAGATATGAAGTTGATCTTCGAGTGGTGAAAAATATATCACTTGTTCACTTCACTCATGAAATATATTCACCACTCGCAGATAAACTTCATATCTTCGTGCCACCATGTAATATCATACATACATACATACATACATACATACATAATACAGCTGTGGTCAGAAGTTTACATACAGTGACATGAATATCATGGCAATATTTGGGCTTTCAGTCATTTCTTTGAACTGTTCTTTTTCTGTGGCAGAATGATTGTACAGCATACAGCTTTAATTAAAAAAAAAACAAAAACACTAGAATTTGGTGCACAAGTTTTAATTTTCTTTGGGTTTTCTGAAATCAACACAGGCTCAAAATTATACATACAGCACACCTAATATTTAGGTAAAATGTCTCTTTGCAAGATTCACCTTGACCAAACATTTCAGTTTACCATGAACAAGCTTCTGGCAGAATTCTGGTTGGATATTTCACGACTCTTCATGGTAGAATTGGTAGAGTTCAATTTATTTATTTTTTTCTTGGCATGGACTCGACTTATAAGCACGGTCCATATATTTCCAATAGGGTTGAAGTCAGGACTTGTTTTAAGCTTAATGTTAGCCTGCTTTATCCTCCACAACCAGCTCTGATGTGTGTTTGGGTTCATTGTCCTGTTGTAACTCCCAAGTCGTGTTCAAGTTTCTGATGGTTTATGCTGAAGAATTCTGAGGTCGTCCTCCTTCATTATTCCATCCACTTTGTGCAATGAACCAGTTCCACTGGCAGCAAAACAGCCCCAGAGCACGATGATCCTACCACCACCACCAGCTGGTACAGTGTCCCTCTGTACATGGTGGTCATTGTGGCCAAACAACTCGATCTTTGTCCCATCTGACCATACAGCTTTCCTCCAGAAGGCTTTTTCTTTGTCCATGTGGTTAGCTTCAAACTTTAGTTAAGCTTTGGAGCAGGGGGTCATTTCTTAGACAGCAGCCTCTTAGTCCATGGTGATCTGAACTGTAGACAGTGATCCATCAGCTTCCAGTTCATGGCAGGGCTGCGCCATGGTGGTTCCCAGGTTGTTCCTGACCAAACCAATTGAGGGTGACAGTTTGGGTTTTCTTCAAGTTTTACTTTCCCATTTTACTCTATGTTGGTCAATCCAATGAGTGCTGTAAACAAACCCTTTTTATGAAGGCACAGAGAAGCTACCAGCTGCAGTCAATCATGATCACTAACAGGAAGTTAAGAGACCTCGGCCTTGGCAAGATAAGAGACATTTTGGAAGTTTCAGCACCTCTGAATTAATAATCTAAGTGAGCGTATGTAAAGTTTTTGACCCTGTATGTATAATTTTGACTTTGTGTTGATTTCAGGGCACCCAAAGAAAATTAAAACTTGTGCACCAAATTCTAGTGTGTTTTTTTTTTTTTAATTAAAGATGTACATTCTGCTGAAAGCCCAAATATTGCCATGACATTCCTATCCAAGCCAGTGTGTGCATGATTGATTGATTGATTCCTATCCTACCCAAGATGACAGTCATGTCAGTGTATGTACTGTAAACTTCTGACCACGACTGTAAAGATACGTACCTGTATATAAACATTTTTGTGATTGACATGGGCAAATTCCAGATAAAATATATTTATCTCATCTCATTATCTCTAGCCGCTTTATCCTTCTACAGGGTCGCAGGCAAGCTGGAGCCTATCCCAGCTGACTACGGGCGAAAGGCGGGGTACACCCTGGACAAGTCGCCAGGTCATTGCAGGGCTGACACATAGACACAGACAACCATTCACACTCACATTCACACCTACGGTCAATTTAGAGTCACCAGTTAACCTAACCTGCATGTCTTTGGACTGTGGGGGAAACCGGAGCACCCGGAGGAAACCCACGCGGACACGGGGAGAACATGCAAACTCCACACAGAAAGGCCCTCGCTGGCCACGGGGCTCGAACCCGGACCTTCTTGCTGTGAGGCGACAGCGCCAACCACTACACCACCGTGCCGCCAAAATATATTTATTTTTAAGTAAATATTTTTATTTGATTCAAATTTAGCATTAGTGCAGCTGTAAAATGAAGCCATGATGTCAATGATTGATTGATTGATTGGCTAGAAGGAATCAATCAATCAATCAATCAATCAATCAATCAATCAATCAATCAATCAATCATGCATGCACACACTGGCTTGTCAATTTAGATATATAAAAACGTTACCCCATCCAAAACATCAGTGCTCTGTCTCAATACAAACCTCTTCAGATGTTGTTCTGACCATCAGGGAAAAAAAAGAAAAGAAAGGCTTTGTGCATTTTCCCACAGATCTTCAAGCGTTTTCTTTTGATTTGAAGCATAGAGGGAAAAAAATACTCAGAAACAAAGCAAGCTTTTTACGCAGCGCTTCATGCACCCTCATAGAGTTCATGTCGTTGTTCATGAAGTCCGAAAGAGATGTTTAACAAAGCTGAAATCAGCTGCATCCATCGATCCATCCACTATCTATTCAACTGTCAGAGTCGTAGGGACTTTGGGAGAAGGGGGAAGGGGGGAGGGTGGTGGTGATGGTGATGGGGGGGGGGGGGGGGGGGTTTATACCCTGGGCAGGTCATGATTTTTTATCACAGGACTAATACAGAGATAAACAACTATTTACATTCACACTTACCCGTACGGGCAATTCAGAGTGGCCGGTTGACGTAAGCCGCGCGTTTTTGGATTGTGCGAGAGACTCGGCTGCATGTTAATGGTGGAAAATAAATAAATAAAAATATAATAATATCAAATGAAATGTTCGACCCAGTGCACTGAACATGAAAGCCAGTCAGAGCGCATTAATAAAACGCATCTGATTTCATTAATGCATTCCTTTTTAAATGCCGTCTGCAAGCAACGAGCTGGTAACTAACTTGAAAGTTCGCTTGATAAACACACTTTCAAAAACATTTCCAGCATATAAAACATCTCTCATAAGAGAAGAAGGTTAGATCAGTGGCACCGGTGTTAGTGCAACACTACATCACTGTTATTCGTTTTCTGCAGCTAGATGAAATAGCCTATTATCCACTGCATGCCCTGAAAAACAACATAATTTGATCTGTTGTTGTTGTTGTTTCCCCCCCCTCGTCCTTTCTTGGTCGGTGCCAAAATTTAATCAGTGCATAACTAGAATAGACACTGGGTTCTTTCCATGAAAGACAGGGCAAAGGGAAACAATGACATATTTATCGTAGCAGACATGAACTCTCGTCCTCTCGTCATATTCGCTTCTCATTATCAAGTGCTGTCATGAATGCAGCATTCTCTGTCCCTTCAGCCTGCATCTCATCTGCTGCCTCGCATCTAATTCGCTCTGTTCTGTCCCAATGACCGCGCAAACAGACGTGCGCTAATGCTATTCCTTTTGAAGAATCAATCCTTCGCATGCTCTTGTGCTCAGATTTTTTAAATTAAGTGGTTAGTAGTGAGGTTAGTCATTAAAACTACAAGATCTGTTTTCAGGTCCTGGGCTCTCTGTGTGCTGGACGGCGGAGCGAAACGCAAAACTGTCATTTCGTTGTAGCATCATGAATGAAGGACAAAAGCTTATATCGCAGTAATCAGGAGATTGAAGCGCTTCTTTCGAATGTCAGCGGTTTCATGGATACTTTAAAGTGAGGCACGTGTCGAAATATCGTCCTCAATATGTAACATTTCCTCATGATGGAAACTAATAGTTTATTAGAAACAGCACAGAATATTTAACAGTTATTTCACAAAATCGAGTCGTACATGAGGCGGCACGGTGGTGTAGTGGTTAGCGCTGTCGCCTCACAGCAAGAGGGTCTGGCCGGCGAGGGCCTTTCTGTGCAGAGTTTGCATGTTCTCCCCGTGTCCGCGTGGGTCTCCTCCGGGTGCTCCGGTTTCCCCCACAGTCCAAAGACATGCAGGTTAGGTTAACTGGTGACTCTAAATTGAGCGTAGGTGTGAATGTGAGTGTGAATGGTTGTCTGTGTCTATGTGTCAGCCCTGTGATGACCTGGCGACTTGTCCAGGGTGTACCCCGCCTTTCGCCCATAGTCAGCTGGGATAGGCTCCAGCTTGCCTGCGACCCTGTAGAACAGGATAAAGCGGCTACAGATAATGAGATGAGATGAGTCGTACATGAGCTGATGGCTGACGAGTCGCGTACTGTAGCACCGAATTGGCTATAAGCCATGTGCGACAAGATTGAGTGGAATAACTGTTTTATTCTATCCATATTCACTGGATTTTGAGAAACAGAGCATTTTTATTTTTTGCAAATTCGATAAATAATAAAAGAGCGCTCTAAGAGCACAATATCCCCTGCTGGCAACTATATCTATGCTATAAGCGCTTAATACACCCTCATGAAATTGTCTAAGTACAAGTTTGGTAATCAAGGGCTGTAACTCTGGTAAAATGTGACTGAATTGAACAAAATTACAATATGCATATTACCGACATATAACAAAGAATCCTGCCAAGCTTTGTGAAATTCCTCCAAAAATTGCGAGAGGAGTTGATTTCAGAAGGTGAGCACCCTTCCCTGGGATGGACAGACAGACGGACATCGCCACGACATAATCCCCCTTCGGGCCTTTCGTCCAGCGGGGGATAAAATCTTTGTACAAAACGTCTGACAAAATCATTTCTGCTTAGAATGTAAACAAACCGGCGAAATGACAGGAGCAATTTGTGAAAAAGTCAATAAAAATAATTCTTGAAAAAAAAAAAAAAAAGATATGTTGTTATGTTATCATCAAATACTTTCATTCCATTTTTTTGTATTTTTTTGGGTTTTGTTTTCGAGTAGAGTTTTTATTTCGTCCTCGGTTGGTTCAGCAACACGCGCTGCCATTTTGTT
Organism: Neoarius graeffei; assembly: GCF_027579695.1. Taxonomy (NCBI): domain Eukaryota; kingdom Metazoa; phylum Chordata; class Actinopteri; order Siluriformes; family Ariidae; genus Neoarius; species Neoarius graeffei. The sequence goes on from NC_083585.1 coordinate 18,252,929, forward strand.
TTTCTCTACTCACGGTATATGAGGCGACGTGGGCCCGACCTCCTGTGGGTTCACCACCCACAGAGGTAGCAGTAGGGGTTTGGTGCAGTGTGGATTGGGTGGCAGTCGAAGGCAGGGGCCTCGACGACCTGACCCCCGGACACAGCGGCTGGCTGTTGGGACATGGAATGTCACTTCGCTGGGGGGGAAGGAGCCTGAGCTTGTGCGGGAGGTTGAGAGGTACCGGCTAGAGATAGTCGGGCTCACCTCCACGCACAGCTTGGGCTCTGGAACCCAGCTCCTCGAGAGGGGCTGGACTTTCCACTTCTCTGGAGTCGCCCATGGTGAGCGGCGGCGGGCTGGTGTGGGCTTCCTTATAGCTCCCCAGCTCAGCCGCCATGTGTTGGAGTTTACCCCAGTGAACGAGAGGGTCGCCTCTCTGCGCCTTCGGATTGGGGAGAGGGCTCTTGCTGTTGTTTGTGCCTACGGGCCAAATAGCAGTATAGAGTATCCGGCCTTCTTGGAGTCCCTGGGAGAGGTACTGAGGGGTGCTCAGACTGGGGACTCCATTGTGCTACTGGGGGACTTCAATGCTCACGTGGGCGATGACAGTGACACCTGGAGGGGCGTGGTTGGGAGGAACGGCCTCCCCGATCTGAACCCGAGTGGTGTTTTGTTATTGGACTTCTGTGCTAGTCACAGTTTGTCCATAACGAACACCATGTTCGAGCATAGGGGTGTCCATAAGTGCACGTGGCACCAGGACACCTTAGGTCGGAGGTCGATGATCGACTTTGTAGTCGTGTCATCTGATCTCCGACCCTATGTCTTGGACACTCGGGTGAAGAGAGGGGCTGAGTTGTCAACTGATCACCACCTGGTGGTGAGTTGGATCCGCTGGCGGAGGAGGAAGCTGGACAGACCTGGCAGGCCCAAACGTATGGTGAGGGTCTGCTGGGAACGTCTGGCCGAGCACTCTGTTGGGGAGGTCTTTAACTCCCACCTCCGGGAGAGCTTTTCCCAGCTTCCGAGGGAGGCGGGGGACATTGAGTCTGAGTGGACCATGTTCTCTACCTCCATTGTGGACGCAGCTGTTCGGAGCTGTGGCCGCAAGGTCTCCGGTGCCTGTCGTGGCGGCAATCCCCGAACCCGGTGGTGGACACCGGAAGTAAGGGATGCCGTCAAGCTGAAGAAGGAGTCCTATCGGGCCATGTTGACCTCCGGGACTCCTGAGGCAGCCGACGGGTATCGGCAGGCCAGGCGTGCTGCAGCTCGGGCAGTTGCGGAGGCAAAAACTCGGAACTGGGAGGAGTTCGGGGAGGCCATGGAGAAGGACTATCGGTCGGCCTCGAAGAAATTCTGGCAAACCGTCCGGCGCCTCAGGAGGGGGAAGCAGTACTCTGCCAACACTGTTTACAGTGCGGGTGGGGAGCTGTTGACCTCGACTGGGGACATTGTCGGGCGGTGGAAGGAATACTTTGAGGATCTCCTCAATCCCACCGTCATGTCTTCCACTGAGGAGACTGAGGCTGATGACTCAGAGGTGGACTCGTCCATTACCCAAGCCGAAGTCACTGAGGTGGTTTGCAAGCTCCTCGGTGGCAAGGCACCGGGGGTGGATGAGATCCGCCCTGAGTATCTCAAGTCTCTGGATGTTGTGGGGCTGTCTTGGTTGACACGCCTCTGCAACATCGCGTGGCGGTCGGGGACAGTGCCTCTGGAGTGGCAGACTGGGGTGGTGGTCCCTCTTTTTAAGAAAGGGGACCGGAGAGTGTGCTCCAATTATAGGGGAATCACACTTCTCAGCCTCCCAGGGAAAGTTTACTCCAGGGTACTGGAGAGGAGAATTCGACCGATAGTCGAACCTCGGATCCAGGAGGAACAATGCGGTTTTCGTCCTGGTCGCGGAACACTGGACCAGCTCTATACCCTTCATAGGGTGCTCGAGGGTTCATGGGAGTTTGCCCAACCAGTCCACATGTGCTTTGTGGATCTGGAGAAGGCATTCGACCGTGTCCCCCGTGGTATTCTGTGGGGGGTGCTTCGGGAGTATGGGGTTCGGGGCTCTTTGCTAAGGGCTGTCCGGTCCCTGTACGAACGGAGCAGGAGTCTGGTTCGCATTGCCGGCAGTAAGTCAGACCTGTTCCCAGTGCATGTTGGACTCCGTCAGGGCTGCCCTTTGTCACCGGTTCTGTTCATAATTTTTATGGACAGAATTTCTAGGCGCAGCCAGGGGCCGGAAGGAATCCTGTTTGGGAACCACAGGATTTCATCTCTGCTTTTTGCGGATGATGTTGTCCTGTTGGCTTCTTCAAACCAGGACCTTCAGCATGCACTGGGGCGGTTTGCAGTCGAGTGTGAAGCGGCTGGGATGAGAATCAGCACCTCCAAGTCCGAGGCCATGGTTCTCGACCGGAAAAGGGTGGCTTGCCCTCTCCAGGTTGGTGGAGAAGTCCTGCCTCAAGTGGAGGAGTTTAAGTATCTCGGGATCTTGTTCACGAGTGAGGGAAGGATGGAGCGTGAGATCGACAGGCGGATCGGTGCAGCCTCCGCAGTGATGCGGTCGCTTTACCGGTCCGTCGTGGTGAAGAAGGAGCTGAGCCAAAAGGCGAAGCTCTCAATTTACCGGTCGATCTACGTTCCGACTCTCACCTATGGTCATGAGCTTTGGGTAATGACAGAAAGAACAAGATCGCGGATACAAGCGGCTGAAATGAGTTTCCTTCGCAGGGTGGCTGGGCGCTCCCTTAGAGATAGGGTGAGAAGCACAGTCACTCGGGAGGAGCTCGGAGTAGAGCCGCTGCTCCTCCACATCGAGAGGAACCAGCTGAGGTGGCTCGGGCATCTTTTTCGGATGCCTCCTGGACGCCTCCCTGGGGAGGTGTTCCAGGCATGTCCCCCCGGGAGGAGGCCCCGGGGAAGACCCAGGACACGCTGGAGGGACTATGTCTCTCGGCTGGCCTGGGAACGCCTCGGTGTTCTTCCCGAGGAGCTGGCCGAGGTGTCTGGGGAAAGGGAAGTTTGGGCTTCCATGCTTAGACTGCTGCCTCCGCGACCCGGTCCTGGATAAGCGGAAGAAGACGAGACGAGACGAGACGGTATATGAGCTGATATCCTCGTAGTAGAGTAGCCAATCAGAGCACACGATTGCTCATATCCAGTGAATGTGGAAAGAATATTAAATAGTATAACAGTATCATGTTGAGTATCATATTCTAGTATTGTTAGTGACCAGCACACATTCTGAAAACATATTTACACCACAACACAGTCGAAAGCTCAAATCTAACTGTTTAGAAGGTGTAAATTATATACATGCTATTTAGCAGCTGGGAGGTCCGTATGGTGAAATACCGTGACCGAGGTCTTGAAAGTACTGAGCGAGACCCTCTGGGCCGAGGTCAGTATTCAAGGCCAAGGTCACGGTATTTCACCATACGGACCGACCTTAAGCTGGTAAATAATATATTTATTTTTTTCTTTACCAAATTCTAACAGAAAACGAGAGCGCCCGAAAGGGGAAACCGAGCCGAGCCGCCATTTTGAATCCTCATTCACGGCTGTAATGCAAATGGCTTCCTCCTCGGTATACAAGTGCACTTCCATGGCAGGAAAAAAACCTACATTTTGCCGCCTATGTAGTCCCCTATTTATGCAAATAGGAGTCATTCAGGATTCAGCCATGTTTTTGCTCAGCGTTAGCAACAGTTAGAGGTTTTTAGCTTTCTTCTGAAATGTTCTCTTTTATTTCATCTTCCTCAGGGCAGTAAAACTCGCTTTCACTGTGAACGCTGTCGTTATCGCTATCCATGCTGTAAAATTAATGTTGTTCTCCTGAGAAATGCGAAAATAAATGTTGACAAAAATTGCTACCATGTTTGTTGTTGTTGTGAACGAGCGAGTTGCCAGAGGTCCATAACCGGGGTCCGTAACTGGGGTCGATATCGTAGGATACGGACCCGCTCGCCAGCCAATCAGCGCGCATGATTTGATGGAAACCGGGCCGCGAAAAAAAAATTAACAATTATTAATGGTGCCTGAGGCAAATAATTGTTTATTATAAATACACAGGTGATTATTTAAAAAAAAAATCATGTTAAAATTTTTTTTTCAAACTTCAAAAGCAGCGTGCAAATGTAATAACGGTGCGTCGCAGACTTCTATCACATATCTACGCCGAGTCACATAAAATACTTTGTTTTGAAATCGATAAAATAAATCACTATTCCACTTTACTGCTGAATAGTTTTAGACCAAACTTTGGAACATCTTTAGTGCTTTTAGGAACAGCATTTTCTTTCGTCATCTGTAATTCTTCCTCACTTACAGTGATAAAGCGATTAGCCACTATTTTGCCAGATCGCTCGAGGTGATTATTGAGAAATAGTCCGAATTTCTCGACCAATCAGCGCTCACGATTTTCCATCATCACCTGCGTATTTAGAGTAAGTTGTTTTACAGTACGGCTTAGAAAGTAGCTCCGGCTACCATGTACCATAGGTTAATATTAATGCATGGGTGCTAATACATTAGCGTTGCTATTGTTAACATAATTTCTATCATACACAGGGACTTGGACCGTGTTGATGTGGTGACTTTTCTTTTGGTGTTGTTGTTCGGAGATGTTTATTTCACATTTATGGAAGAAGTCTCGGGTGTCAGTGCTTTCTAACAGTCACGAGGCTTTGCAACGTTTCCCAATAAAGTTTTTAGGAAAGGTTATGCTTTCTGGGTAGAGAGAGAGAGATTTTGAGATTTTAAAAGATTCTTTATTAGTTTACAAAAACCCAGCAAAATTCATACAATTAACCTTTTGTGTAAAATAAAATGTAAATTAAGAAAGAAAAGAAAAAACTACAAGAGATGGCTAAAGTGCAAGTTGTCATCAATAACAGTACATAGTGCCTGCCCACAGCACCACACAGCTTCAAAAGTTTATAGATTCTGCATAAGTTTATTAGCCTAGTAAACTAGACCCACCCGCCTAGCGGCCAAAAACATTTTTTGCCTAGCGAATGGGTCTAGCCTCGCACCATATAAACAAAAACACCCCGGGCATCAAATCGTGCCCGCCAATCACAACGCAAGGTTTTTGTTTGGATTCTTTGGGCGGGCTTTTGCAGGAGTGACGACAAAGCTGCGCGACGCTGGAGAAAGCACAACAGGAAAGATGGCTATGGCTAGAGAACAGCACGCGTTTGACTCCGCTTTGGAATTAGTTTTAGAAGAATTAGACTTGGAGTTTTCGTTGAAACATGAGCAGGAAGAGGCTCTCCGCTCATTCCTTTTCAAGAAGGACGTTTTCGCTGTTTTGCCGACCGGCTATGGCAAAAGTCTGATCTACCAGCTGGCTCCGCTCGTAGCCAAAAGGATGGGGCTAGTTTGTGCAGTACGAAGAATTAATAAACAGCTTTGAAACATTACTTTTTGATTGTTTCTTATTTTCCCGTTATTTTAAATTTAAGGGAAATTATTTCACCAAACACCACTAAATAAAAACTCTCAAAAACAGTTTAAGCAAACCCTTGAAAAACACTTGGAAAAAAATGTGTATGTGGTACAGACTCCAAACTTGTGGTCATTATCTCCAAACTTCTTAATATCTAGAACCTGTTTATTAATTAATACGCATTTTGAAAAATTATTTATTTCAAGGCCTCCCCCACTGCTTTCTGTCGCTCTGACTACGTCACAGTCACTGTTGCGCTGATTGGTCAGAGCGTTGGCCTATACGCACAGAGACAGTTTGAAAGACAGCGGGTTGTTCCTCCTACCCGCTTCGGAAATGTCTACGGATCGAGGCCAGACTAAATATTCACATTTAGTCTGGCTTGCCAGGCTATAAGTTTATAAAACTGGAAATCAAACAAGATTCTAGCCTTGACAAGAGCAGGAAACAGAACTAATACATCATCTCCAGGTTGATTCTCGATTTTGTTTTTTCTACTGACATAAATAGACATTTTTGCTTCACCCAGAATAAAATTCAACAGTTTGCATTCATTTTGTCTTCTTTTCTTATATCTAAATCCAAGGATGAAAGTCTCTGAGAAAAACTCCTCATTAAAACAATTAAACAAGCGTCCCAAAATTGTAAACAAAGGCAAGAGCCTTGTGCAGTGCCAAAAAGCATGAAAAACAGTTTCCCTCTGAAGACAGAAAGGACAATCTTGACTAACAGCTGGATTTAAGACAGTGACAAAGGCATTAACAGCAACCGCCCCATGAAGGAGCCTCCACTGTAGATCTCCCACTCTTTTAGCCCATGTTTACATTAGACCGCATCAGCGGATCATCAGATTAACGTTTTTAAAACGATTAGTGTGCACACAGCAACACCAATACACGATTTGCGTGCACACAGCAACACCAATACACGGATACGCTCGGCTCCGCAGGCATCCTGCGCTCCAAATCACTCCGCCCTGAACAGCGAGTGCCCTCTGGAGGGTGCGCACTCCGGCCCTGCGCAGCTCACAGAGCACGCGAGTGAAGTGAACAAGCAGTGATTCAGGACTGAGCCGCTGTGTGTGTGATCTCAGTGCATATCACTTACCACTTGCAAGTGGAAGGATGGCAAGCCTAAAGACAATCATAACTACACAATGGGCAGTATTTGCATCAGTATTTGCAGTATTTTCATACTTTTATACTCTTTAATGAAAGGTGATACAAGGCGGAAGTCCGCGCCGTTTTTCAGCAGTCGCGTCACATGACCAACGCCAGCGAATCAGGAAGGTGGATGTCACAGTGACGTTGTCCAATGAGACGCCAGCTAGAGCTCAGCACAGCGTATCCGCGTATTCTCAATGTTTACACAGCACCGGACCAGACACGATCTGGATTGAATACGTGGATGCTGGCGGATTCCCGTTTCCTGGCGTTTCCAGGCGGTTTAATGTAAACGGACAGTGCATCCGCGAAGAAAACGAGACAGATACGGTCTAATGTAAACGTAGCCTTAGGTAATGGTGGTTTGTAAAGTGCTCTCCATTCTGGTTTTACGCTTACACTTAACTTTAAAACAGTGCGCCAAGGCATGTCAGCCCTGCTCAGTAAACATTTCTTATTAAATACTTTTACACAAGCATGATAAAACTGTTTCCCAGTAGCAACACTCAACCCAACTGTGGTTATGCCTGATAAAAGTAGGTTGGCACCCTCATCCAAGATGGGTGAGAGCTCCAACCCAGGGAAGTCATCACACATCTGGATGCACCACTCCTGAACAATAGCGCCCAAGCAGCATGGATTCATCTACAGTGCAGGTGGTGCACCACTTATCCAGCAGCTGTTTGGCCACACGAAGAGACTTTAGCCCCATGGAGACAGCAAACCTATTTGCGTTTTGAAAGTCTGACCCTGCCAGGTCTACTACATCCTTCAGTGTGATAATCCTTGACTCAAGACACCTCCTCTGGAGCGAAGGGAAATCGGGTGAGGAAATGTCCATTCTTGCACCACCAATAACAGGTTCTTGTAGGAGCCAGTGTAAGGAAGTATGTGCCCCCTGCCTTTGCACATTAAACATGCTCCAGACTTTTAGAAGAGAACGATAAAAAGGAGGTAACCTTGAGCCATCGATCCTATGCGGTGCTGTCAAAAAAAGTGACTTATCAATCCCCAAACTCCCACAAGTTCTTAAAATCGTGCAGCTCAGAAGCTTCCAGGCCACAACTGTGGGCCCAGTAAGAAGTCTTTTCACAAACTGCAACCTAAAGGCAGCAGTTCTGCTTTGGAAATGTATAAGGCCATGCCCCCCCCTCATCTTTAGGCAAGAACAAAACAGACTGTGGTACCCAATGTAATTTATCCCAAAAAAAGTTCCCAACAACAGATTGCAGTTTATTCAAAAGGTCTGGTGAGGGATCCACACAAGCCAGGCGATGCCAAAAAGATGAGGCCACCAAATTATTTATAATAAGCACACGCCCCCTGTAAGACATTTTCGGCAGCAGCCACTTCCACCTTTCAAGCCGCCCATGAACACTTTCCACTGCACCCTCCCAATTTTTCTTCAGGACTGTGTCATTCCCCAGAAAAACACCCAAATACTTGAAACCATCTTTTTTCCACCCCAGTCCATCAGGGAGCCTTGGCACCCCTTCCTCCCACTGGACAAGCAATAGAGCCTCACTTTTAGACCAGTTAACCCTGGCTGATGAAACTGACCCAAAATCACCAAGTATATTAACAGTTACCTCTATATCCCTTTTCCCACTAACTAGCAGGACTACGTCATCAGTGTAGGCTGATAGACGAACAGGAAGGAAAAAGCCAGGTAATGACACACCACTCAAGGCCCCACTTAACCTATGTAGGAGAGGCTCTATTGCTAGGGAATACAGCATTCCAGACAAAGAGCAACCCTGTCTTACACCCCTCCCAACTTTGAAGGGAGCACTTAAACCACCATTGACTTTGAGGATGCTCTCCACATCACTGTACAAAACCTGTACAAAGCCTTCACTGAAACCGAAGGCAAGTAGAATGTCCCATAAATACCTATGCTCCACCCTGTCAAAGGCTTTTTCTTGATCTAGTGAAACCAGCCCCACATCAATTCCAAGAAGTTTGGAAACATGAATAACATCACGAATCAAAGATACATTATCAAAAATGGATCTACTGGGAACACAATATGTTTGGTCCGGATGGATGACCTGGTCCATTACCTTGGACAGCCTATTGGCCAAGACCTTAGACAGTACCTTATAGTCACTACACAGGAGCGACACAGGTCTCCAATGCCTAATATCAGTGAGATCGCCTTTTTTAGGGAGAAGGGTGAGGACTGCCCTGCGACAGCTCACCGGCAGGCATCCTCCAGCAAGACCATCGTTGAGCACGGCAAGCAAGTCGTCACCTATCTCCGACCAGAAACACTTATAAAAATCCACAGGAATGCCATCTAGGCCTGGAGCTTTGCCACTTTCCATACCCTGAAGGGCTCTCTCCAGTTCCTCCAGCGTCAAGCTCGGCATAAGATTCAATTGAAATTTGAGGCAGATCACTCAGAAAAGATTTATCAGACCCTCCCTCCTTGAGTTCGCTCCTGTATAGATCCTGATAAAAATGAGCAGCTCTGTTCCGAATCTCCCAATCATCAGTCAATAAAGTTCCAGACTCAGATTTTAAAGAATGAATCAATCTTTTCTGGCCATTTTTCTTCTCTAGACTAAAAAAAGAACTTTGAAGGAACATCCATCTGCTCCACGCTCCGAAAACGTGAACGGACCAAAGCACCCTTAGCATTAATCCCTAGCAACTCAGCTAATGCATTCCTTTTTACTTCCATATTTTCAATTTCAATATGACTCGCAGTAGAGTAAGCCAAATTTTGAATTTCTTTTAGCTCCTCTTCCAAAATCTCAATAGACCGGGTTCTGTCTCTTGTGATGTTTTGAGTATATTGCTTACACAGCTGCTGAATTTGTATTTTACCAAAATCCCACCATTGTTGCAATGAAGCAAAAGATGCTTTGCTTCCCCTGAAACCAGCCCAGAAAGTCTTAAAAACATCACTGAAGTATTTGTCCTGAGTAAGAGCTACACTGAAGTGCCAGTAAGCACTTTTTGGCTTCACAGAGCTCAAGACGACCCCACAGATAACCAGCCCATGATCAGAGAAAGCCACAGGGGAAATTTCGCAATTTCTAAAAATATTTAAATGGTGTTTGAAAGTATAAAACCTATCAAGCCTGGCCAAGGAGATCATGTTATCATAAACATGAGTCCAAGTATACTGCCTGTGCTCCTTATGAAAAGTCCTCCACACATCACTCAGATCATGCATGTGTATACACTGACTAAGTTTTCTACGTGAAAGCATGTGTGGCTCTATATGGTTCCTGTCTTGGTCATGTTCTGTGCAATTAAAGTCTCCACCCACAAACAAATACTCATCATTGCTACACCCAGCTATGGTAGTAGATAAAGTATCCAGGAAAGACACTCTATCCACTGCTTTTGTGGGGGCATATATACTAGGGATGGTGAAAACTAAAAAAAAATATTGACCGACCACCGAGCCTCATTAGCCGGTTAACCTACGAGTTTAAACAGGGATGCAAACGGCGCGCCTTTTTCACGGCTCGTGCAGATCCCCGCGTTGGAGTGTCGGAATAATTTCATCAGAGTAAAGTCTGTATTAAAATTACTACATAAGCAAATGCCGTTACAGTCCATGAAAAAGCCGTGAAAAAGTCGGCATCTGCGCCTTTAGTTTGTGTGGAGAGATATGATCTGCAATAACATGCATTGTTGGCTACAGACCGAAACATACTTTCAGAACGCACTGGCCAAGGCAGGACTAAACTCCATGTGCCTTCTAATAATAATTAAAAAAAAAAAAAACAGAATAGTAATTTGTAAGCTAAAAAGCCTGTGTCTACACTTTTCTTTCACAGAGTGGCAGCGGGAGGGCGGGACATGACTGAATGGGTGTTTCTGATGTGTCAGCTGTCTTTAACTGGGGCGGGAGGGCGGGACATGACTGAATGGGTGTTTCTGATTTGTCAGCTGTCGTCCTTACACCGCATGGCATGCCCCAAGCGTTTACAACACAGAATTCCAGGTTCTCCGCTCCAAAGTCGGCAGCTTCAAAACGATTGATTTTTTTTTCCCACCGACAACCAAAAAAAAAAATTAACCGGTTGACGTTGATTCGGTCAACCGGTCATCGGTTAACATCCCTAATATATATAAATGAAAACATGATTTTCAAAAAGTGCCCTGACTTTAAATAGTCTGCCTTGCACAACCTCCTCAACCTCATGGGAAATCGGAATGAAATTCTTTGCAAATAAAATTGCAACACCACCACTGACAGACGTGTTGTGACTTAAAAGAGAGAGCCCACTCCACTCTAAAGGCCAGTCCGCTGCATTCGCAGTATCGCTATGCGTCTCCTGCAAGAGAATGACATCTAAGCGCTTTACACTGAACAGTTCATAAAGCTCCGCCCTCTTCAAGGGGTCTCTTGCCCCATTTATGTTCAGGGAAGCAATGCGAACCATACTCATAAATAAAAGCAAAAAAGAACACCAGGTATATTCATGGATATTGCAAATACAAAAGGCTTAATTACTGTTTTTATCTGCGTCATCCAACAGAGCGTTTAACTTCGTAACAAACTTTTTCAGTCGGTAACCCTCTTGCTTTGTGACAAGACCTTCAGACATGAACAATTTTGCTTTAGTTATAAATTGTGACGCCTCACCGAATCCAGGGACACATGTCGGCCGAAACGAATCCGAGATAATAGCAAAAGAAGCATTTTTTTTTTTTCGAAATTTGTGATTTTCGTTTTTTCCCCATCATGTGCAAGTTGAGATTTTGAAGAATGCAATCAGTATTTCAGATAATAGATTGTTTTGTTGGAAATGCATACATTTTTTGTTGCAAACTGTCTCGTTTTTGTCAGGACTGTAGCCTGCTGGGGGGTGTGGGTAAATTACCATATGGGCCATTCACATGATGATTTAAGTCTTTTGGGTTTTTTTTTTTCGCGAATCAGCTGTATGATACGAGCTGAGCGCATGGCTACTTAACTGCATACAGGCGTGTGATTTCACTATGGAATGAGGAAGCTAAACAGAGCGCAGAGGAGCTGACACACCGCGAAGTAAACAGACACTCAGTATTTACATCGGAGATAAACATTTCTAGCAAAAAAACCCAACCAAAAAGTGTTCTAGGACTACATTCCATCGGAGGCATTGGTGTGTGCAAGGTGCCGTTTCTCTTTCTGATGGGGTGAGTTTATTAATCTAAGGCTGTGTGGTTATTTTTGCATGTAACGGAGAGTGTTGTGGTTTGGTTAAGCCTAGGTCACAACCGGACGTACGATTTTTTGGCCGTGAGATTTTTGGCGTTTCCCAAATCGCTGCTTTTTTTTTTTTTGTTCATGGAGAAAGACGCGCGTTGGCCGCAAGTTGGTCTTGCAACCTGAAAAAACGTAAGCGCCCGTAGAGTTTGTTTGACATGACAAAGAACCTCTGCGGCCGGTCTGCGGCTCGAAAATCAGCACGTCACAGGCGCGCTCTCGTGCGTTTCATGCGTTTTTTGCATGTAGACCGGCCGTAGGAGCACGTACTGTACGGCTGGTTGTGACCGAGGCTTTACATGAAACTAGCATTGTGTTAGTTGTGTCATCATTGTGCTCTTTCTTACGGTGTGAGTAATTTTTCAACCACAAAACGTTAAAGTATACTTTGGGACTTATTTTTGTACTTCATAATTGTGTTGGGCATACTTTGCATGGAAGGAAAATTGACGTGGTGATCTTTGTTTACATGAAAGTAGTATCGTGCTAGCTCGTAGGGGGTAGGGCTTTCCTTAATGTCATGCAGATGAGCAGCATTATGTGCCCGCCCTGCACCCAGAGTAGCTGAGATGGAAAACTTTGAGGGCGATTTTCTCCCTTTTCTGTTTTAAGAAGTATACACTTTCAAAAGGCCACACATTCTTCAAATATTGTCAGATCTCCACATGGAAGGCATCACTGGAAAGCTTAGAAACTGTACTTTCTGAATCTGTCAATAACTCAAAATGCCCCCAGGCAGACACGCGTCCCTGGATTCTGGATTTGGGCACAATTGCTCTACGTCAGGAAAATATGTATCGATCTGAAGCTTTTTAACATGCTTAGTTTGTTTCAGAAAGTTCTTAATGTCTTCCACCGTATATGACTGAGCGGCAACACCACTCAAACGCAAACTGCAGCTGACACTGCAGTCAGAGTCGAACTCGCTTTCTGATTCATTTATCGTTTTATTTTGAGCTTTGCTATGGACCCTAGCAGATTTAGTTTTGTTAAGATCATGAGCCTGACTTCGTCTTCTCTTTTGTCTGGATCGAGGAACTTTAAAAGTTGGGCCTACTTCCTCTGCCTCCACTTGGGAACTTTCATCTTCGGCATCATTATCATCAGTCTGATCAGCATCTAATGCGCTGTTCTGGGAGGTATTAGCGCTAGGTGTAACAGTGGGCTCAGTTTGAACATCTTCCCCAGGACTATTATGAAGCAAGGTGGTCTCTGGCTGAGGCACCTTTCCCTCTCCCTCTGCTTGATCCCCTTCTGCACCCTGTGGGTTGCCCGGCTTCACTATTCTGCTCGCTAACGTCACCCAACACATTAAGTCTAGCGGTAGCTGGCTCATCCCTTTTATCAGGACAGGCCCGTGCCAGATGTCCAGTTTGTCCACAACTAAAACATTTCATCAAGCGAGAGGAAATGTAGATAGGGTAGCTAAACCCTTCCACCGTCACATTTAGAGTCAGATCCAAGTCACTATTGTTGTCCAAAACCATGTATACAAAACGTCTAAATGACACATGTCTGAACAGTGGGGAATTGGTAGATATCGCTATCTTCCTAATAGGTGACACCAGGGGCGCAGATACGTTTTTTGAACTGGGGGGGACAAAAAAATGTGTGTGTGTGTGGGGGGGGGGGGGGGGGGGGGGGGGGGGCAAAGCTGCCAGCAAACCAACCCCAACCCTGATATGCCTGTCAAACTTCTTGTGGGTTACCATAGCAACCAAGCTCGAGCTCGCAACCTGTGCAGTCTGCGCAGCTCAACCAACCGAATATCAGTCTTTGTTTTGTTTTATGTGAGTTGTTGCAACTATGTATGTACTGCTGTGCACCTCAATAAACCGAATGGTAATAAGTCTTTTGATTTTTCCGTGAGGTTTGCCTTATGCAAAGAAAGACAGCATAGACGTTTTTTCCTCCCTATAAGTGGGGGGGGACCGAAATAAGTGAATTTAAATCTGGGTGGGACGAATCCCACCCGTCCCACCCTCTATCTGCGCCCGTGGGTGACACCAGTTTGCCATAGTGGGACAGAATTTCTCTGAATACCTCATCCTTAACGAACGGGGGAACATTAGAAAGGATCACTTTCTTGGAAGGGGAAGATAGAGGAAAAACTGTGGTGAAAGTCCTGCAAACTACAATACCACTTTCAACAATGGCGTTTACCAGGTCAACTGAAGCCAAAAACAAAACAACTGCGCTGTTCATTCGAGCAGCAGAAATAATTCTATCGTGCCCTATGACTTCACCTACAGCTAAGCTGCAGTCTTCGACACTAGCACCAGAAGTGATTTTAATGCCATGTCGCCGTGTTAAGGATTCAAACCTCTCTTTACCTGAGGCCGCCATACTACCAGCACGGCAGTGCCTCGGTAAGAGAAAAAACTAAACAAAGCACACCAAAAGTAAACCTAAACTAACTTGCACACAAACAATAATCCAACAACAAATCAAACCCATAAAAAGAAAAGATAAAGAGAGAAAGAGCAAAGGATCAGAGACGCTGGCACAGCGGCCACACTCACTCACACGCTCAGGCCCCGCCCACTCACTCCGCATGCGCAGAGAGAGAGAGGTTTAAAGGTCTGATGACACGAACATGACTCCATGCAATTTCTTAAATAAACTATACAACATGGCAAACATGTTAGATTTCTGTTATAATTACGTGAAAAGAAGCTGTTGTTACGCGAATATCCAACTTTTAATTGCACAGCGCAAGAAAACTGGGTCCGTGGCTCGCGGCCATGCTGTGACGTCAGCGGAAGAACACGCTGCGGTTCACTGGCTGTTCTACTCAATGGAAATGGCGCATGGAAACGCCGGTGAACTCTCTAGCGCTAGCTCTTCCTCTGAACAAAAGAACAACCAAATACTGGTACTTTAAGCAGTGATCATGATGGCATGATTTTATCTGATTTTAAATAAATGAGATTGATAATAATGTGAATGTTCACAACTAGTACATACAAACTCTGCAGCTTCTGATTCAGCAGCTGCGTCATACTCCGCAAAAACATCAGCAAGAACCTACAATATAAATGGAAATGCAATACACTAAGCTCAAATGGCTTTTGGAAAGTATAATTTCTAAATTTTTTCTACATATTCTTGAAGTCGGTCATCGGGGTACTTGCTACCGTTCCCGAACAACGCATGGCAAAGGGTAAAGTGTAGTGTTGCTACGAGTACTTGCTAAAGCCTCCGGTGGAAGATCCTCGATGTGCTGATAAGACATACAGTTCTATAGAACACACAAGTGTCACGATAATCACAAAACAGATGCAAATTGTTAAAATACCTCATTTTTAAGCAATCATGTATTGATCTCTTCCGAATAGAATCTATGATAGCCTACCCTCTTTACCCTTTGCCTCTCGTTGCTAGGCGGCAGTTACATGAAAGCCGCAAGCTTTCACAAGCAAATACATGACTGATATCACGCCGACTTTATGATTACATTTATGATTATCATGAATGTGTACTCTATGATGTGTACTCTATGAGCGCTCTGGAGCGAGTCACTTCCAAGATGGCCGCGCAGACCGCATGGTTACTGTTTTTAGCATCATGTCGGAGCACTCTATAGCTCTACGTACCTTTATCTTATGTCGTTTCTCAACACATGTTCTGACAGGAGGACTGTCTTTGGAGGAGTCGCCTTGTCCCAGGCGACTGCTGGATCCGGCATAGCTACTAGTAGACCCCCTCCGGAATACTGTAGGCACTGCTGATGGTAGTAACACACGTTTGTGCTGAACTGAACACCCAAGAGATTCTTTTAAGCTGGGAAGGGTGTCAAAACAATCCAAATCGAAGTGTTCAGAGCACAGGACGGATGTTGGTGAGGGCTCCCACTTGTCACGAGTGCGCCTGACTTGCTTCACCCACTTCGCATGCAGCTCGGGATCTCTGGGAAACTTGAATAAACTTACCCCATCCTTGTGGGTTTTGGAGCAAAAGCCGGCAACACAACGCGAAGGCATAATAACTATATTTTATATATATATATATATATATATATATATATATATATATATATATATATATAAAAATAATGTATAATAATAATAATAATAATAATAATTAATGACAAACTGAACACCTGCCGCATCAACAATAAACTGGTAAGTTAGGAGGAAGATTCTTTCGCTGACGTCATATAGCCCCTCCTCCTCCTTCGTCTCCTGGGTGCTGCAGCCCCGTCAAATTTGCCCAAATGACCGCGTTTATCATAACTTGTAAAATAGGCGCCTTCGTGAATTAATATATGGATCATCGGGAATTACTTATGTTATAAAACATCGCCAAAGATGTCAAAAACGTGTCATCAGACCTTTAAGGAGAGAGAGAGAGAGAGAGAGAGAGAGAGAGATGCTGCTGAAGGTTTTTCTCAAAATTCACAACCACTCAGTTATAAATCGGATTTATTTTTGTCAATTCAAGCAACTGTGTGGCAGCCAGGATTTAAAAAAAAAAAAAAAAAAAAAAAAAAAAAAAAACCACACAAAGGAAATCCATCAAATTTGACATATAAAAATTATTACTAAAATCAGGGTTTTTTCTAGGAAAATTTAGTATGAGGGCGCTCACCATGGCGAGGGAGCGAAGCGGGGGGGGGGGGGTGCCGGTTGTCCCCCCCCCGCCGTGCAAAGCCTTTGAAAAATTGAGGTCACAGGCGTGGACTCGAAGTACAACTATTTAAATAAAAAGTAGGTGTTCACGTACGTAACGTTCCACTGGTTGTTTCGAAGTCTCAGTGCCTCATCATCAGATCATAACTGTTCACATTAAAAGCAGCTTCTGAGCATCAGAGTCAAATCATAATACAATTCAAATGATCCACCACAGTGCGGATGAACGCTCGGTTCTGACGGGTTTGACGTTGTGCATTATTTTCCTATCACAGCACGGCTCGGAAAGTCGTTCTGACTGTAACATGACCCAGGCTTGTAGTACTCGAGTCCAGAACTCATGGCCTAATTTCAAGGACTTGTGACTTGAGCACTGATGACTCGGACTCGTGCATTAACTGCATTCGGACTCGTAAATTGGAGACGAGGACTTGGATTTTTTCTTTATTTTTTGTCACATGCCATAATAATTTGGCATAAGATATTTATATCTACATTAATTTTGTGCAAGAGAATGCACATTCACCTGTTCATACGTCATGTTCAGGAGCAAACTAACGTTAACGGCGCTAAAATGCCTGGAGAGACGCCGCTAGGATTGTCCGCTTTGCTTATACAGACTTCTCGTGCAGTGGGAAAAAATGCACTGCTGTGTGTTCCATATGTAGAAGAACTATCGAGGAGACGACGGAGACGACCTCGAACTTCAATCGTCATTTGGTAAGACTCCGCCCAGAGAAGGAAGTGACATGCTATGTTCATTGCTCTGTTGATAGTGGGCGGGGCTTGCTGAGCGATGAACTAGCTAATGTTAAAGTGCATATCCTGGACCAATTTCATGTTTTTTTTTTTTTTTTTATGAAAGTATGTCCCTTTACACACTCATCCAGAAGGGTAATTTTGCACAAGGCCATCTGTCTACAGCAGGAAAAAAAAAAAAAAACGCGTCTGGAAAAATCCCAAGGGAGTCTGGAGCCAGATTCGTGACGTTACCTGCGGAAGCGCCAGCAGGCTGCGCGAGCTTTGCACGGTTTCAGTGCACAGCCTGTGTAGACCAAGCGCTCCCATTTCTCTCTCATTGTCCGGTCTTTTGGGAAACGATGAGTACTAATCCCATCAAGATTGGTGTTGCTACACCCTCCTACGATACATCTGTTAACCATTTTAATAATTACGCGATAACGTTGAAGAAATTTGCAGAAAACCACCAGGTCGTTTTCTCATAAACAAACCAGCGCTGATGTAGGATTCAGAGGGAGGCGTCCCGCACGCGACGTCATGAAAATCAATGTTTCCTGGGAAATCCAAATGCCGAGTTTTTTCAGAGGCGGACAAATTCGCCTCAAATGGCTTGATTTCAACTGAATTTTTCTGGTATTGCGCAAGGTAAAAAAAATTGCAGCGAATGCAGAATGTTACAGATATTTGACCAAAGTTTAATATAAAATAGGAGAATCACATTGATCTTGCTCCTGAATTTACCCGTGATATGCCCTTTAACCCTCTCTCGTGTTATTTGCTCTGTTGATAGTGGGCGGGGCTTGCTGAGTGATGAACAAGCTGTTTATCTGTAGCCGGTTCACTAAAATGTGGCAGTCGAGCAGGAACGTTAGTCCAACACAGTAGCAGAGACGCTTTCACATAAACGCAGCGACAGACACCGTTGAATGGTGCGGGTGGAGTCTTGTTCTCGGACTCGACTCGAAATTTTCTTTGATGACTCGGACTCGAGGTTTAGTGACAGGTTCATACTAACGCGCTTGTTCTAATATATTACTGTTCTACAGTAGCCTGGGCCCGCCCATCTTAAGCGTGACGCAACACGAGGGCCTGTTGCGAGCTTAGTCTGGCCAGGCAAGCTATCTCCAGCTCTTCCAAGCTCCCGAAAAATCGGGAACCAATCAACTTTGAGCATCTCCAACGGCCCTGGGTAGAGGCGTGTTCAAGGCAGTGACGTAGTAGAACTGCGACCGGAAGCCATAGATTGTTTACAGAATCTATGCCGGAAGCGCTTCATTCACGAATGCTGTATTGAAAGCATTCAACGGGAAGTTCTCATTGAAAACGGAGCAAAGAGCAGCCCTGGAGGTATTTATTGAAAGGAAGGACACTTTTGCCTTGCTCCCGACCGGCTTCGGTAAGAGTTTAATAATAGGATGTCTATGGTTTAATCTACCAGTTAGCCCCGTCGCGTCGCATACGTCAGAGGAAAGAGTGATGTGATTGGTTTAAGCTTCGTCACAGCCTTTTCTGGCTTCGACCAGTAGCAAACTGAGGCATTTCAGGGAGGCGGGTCAACCACGCGCTCTGGGAAACGGTTGGGCTGAATATCTTGGCCAGACCAAATGCTCGGAGAGCTTTGCAGTCGCGTTAGCCAGACTAGTTCTACAGTAACAGCTCATACACAGGGACCTGGACAGCAGAAGCACCACATAATCTAAGACTAATAATAAACCGATGTGTTGTTTAACAAAGTAAAACCTGTAAGTGTTGATGTGACATTGAGTGTGTGTGTGTGTGTGTGTGTGTGTGTGTGTGTGTGTGTGCGCGCGCGCTAGGAGACATTTATTTTTTGAGCACTCTGTAACAGTCACAGTACTTTGCGAGGTTTTGCAGCACAGAAAAGTCTTCAGGAGAGAGGAGCTGAGGCTTTCCCGTTTCTCTGGAAAATGACAAGCTGCATTTTGAGAGAACGAGAGAGAGAGAGAGATGAGGGGATGACTTTATCGTTGGTGAGAACCGGAACTAACTTGACTCTCAGATGTTCCACAACATTAAATCTAACTATATGACTAATCTGATCGTTAGGCCACCCATTTATTATCTTTAGGTTCACAGATTTTTTTCAACATATTTTTGATGATGTCACTCGAAATAAAAATAAAAAAAGTGTCCTTGTCCAATTTTTTTTTTTTTTTGCATGGCAAAATTTCAATGTCGAATTAAGATGAAAAAATAATTTAAATTCAAGAGACACACTTTACATACATACACACACATACACACACATATATAGAGGATGTGCAGTCACGTGACCCGTCCGTGTTTACTCCGCCATATTGGACGGCTTCAGGATTGAGAAAATTCAGAAAATACCCCATCTACATCACGCGATAACTTGTCTAAGTTTGTTCAGCGGCGGCATGGTGGTGTAGTGGTTAGCGCTGTCGCCTCACAGCAAGAAGGTCCGGGTTCGAGCCCCGGGGCCGGCGAGGGCCTTTCTGTGTGGAGTTTGCATGTTCTCCCCGTGTCCGCGTGGGTTTCCTCCGGGTGCTCCAGTTTCCCCCACAGTCCAAAGACATGCAGGTTAGGTTAACTGGTGACTCTAAATTGAGCGTAGGTGTGAATGTGAGTGTGAATGGTTGTCTGTGTCTATGTGTCAGCCCTGTGATGACCTGGCGACTTGTCCAGGGTGTACCCCGCCTTTCGCCCGTAGTCAGCTGGGATAGGCTCCAGCTTGCCTGCGACCCTGTAGAACAGGATAAAGCGGCTAGAGATAATGAGATGAGATGAGTTTGTTCAGCATCTTGAAGGTGACGTGAGGCAGCGTTACGTGGAAAAGTGTTCCAGGTTGGGGATTGCAGATCCGTACAACTTGCCGCAATCCTTGTTCAGGGAAATTCGGAGCTGCGGTGCCGGTGATTTGCCCGATCTGGCCTACCACGACATTTACAATTTTCTTGTTAATCGTGAATCGTGTTACACTGGCAAAGCCCTCAAAGCTTACAAGAGCCTGGAAGCTTATAAATATTTTGTTGCGGGACGGGTATCCCAACTATACCTCTGGAAGGTTCTGAAGAAGAATGTCTACTTGATAACCTCACGGGTAAGTGGCATTAAGACGTTTATCATAAAGAGACTATGCAGGACGTTTTATCGTAAGAATGTTCGAAATCTAAACTCGGTTCCAGATAATGACAGGGTTGTAAATATGCATGTTTTTGTCTGAAAAAAAAAATCACCGCTATCTTTATCTGTGCAGAATTATTATTCAATATCAGATATAAATGTATTAGAAGATTACACCTACCTGATATGAAGTGTTCACTACAAATTCGGCTGGTAGAACTGGGGTACCAGTTTTCTCTTCGCACAGCGGACACCCATTTTGCGCGTCTCTCCTCGTCTGCGGGGAATCTATAAAATGACAGGCCCTCCTTTTGGCCCTGTCTATTGGTACAACCAAATGCTGAACAAGATATAACCAACCATTCTCGAAAGATCTACTCCCACACACTTCATAATTAGAACGGGTTCGTCTAAGTTCCATGCGCGGCCATGCCGTCCAAGATGGCAAACAAATATCACGTGACCTTGTGACGTCACGTGCGCATATATATAGTGTGTGTGTGTGTGTGTTCTTGTGTATAAGTTCATAACACGGACTAGCATTCCAGTACTTGCTTCTCTGAAGGTATGTGGTCATATGACCGTTGAGCTCTCATGAGCACATCGAAGGCTGATACGTTCGTGCTACTTGATTCGATAGGACTCTCTGCGGCACCATCCTCTTCTAATTCCACAGTCAGATACTTGCAGCCAAAATTGCGAACTAACGTTATGGCAGGCGTATTCGGCATCGCGCTCGTTACATCGCCACCTTCTTTCTGAGATCATTTTGATCTTTTCATTGTTTACTTTCAACGCTTGAGAGACGAAATCGCCCACATTTTGGTTAGTGAGACAGTGAAAAGACTTTTCTTCACCACACTTTATGCTTGCGTACAGTTGAGGCGATAGCTCGGAATCCATGCCGTCAGCGTCAGGCATGGTCAGCACGAGGTCGACACTGTCGTAAAGCGGTCGTAAACACCATAAAACATTCAAGTGAATACTCAATGCCGTAAACAGTTTCGTTTTCGGACTCAGCTGAAGTGGATATATACAACACACACTATCATGTGTATTTGCGATTCTAATACTGTTTACTTAAAGAAATATGACCTAGTACCAGGGATACAGTGCTCATCTCATTATCTGTAGCCGCTTTATCCTTCTACAGGGTCGCAGGCAAGCTGGAGCCTATCCCAGCTGACTACGGGCGAAAGGTGGGGTACACCCTGGACAAGTCGCCAGGTCATCACAGGGCTGACACAGAGACACAGACAACCATTCACACTCACATTCACACCTACGCTCAATTTAGAGTCACCAGTTAACCTAACCTGCATGTCTTTGGACTGTGGGGGAAACCGGAGCACCCGGAGGAAACCCACGCGGACACGGGGAGAACATGCAAACTCCACACAGAAAGGCCCTCGCCGGCCACGGGGCTCGAACCCAGACCTTCTTGCTGTGAGGCGACAGCGCTAACCACTACACCACCGTGCCGCCCGGGATACAGTGCTGTTACAAGAAAAACGTGACTATTTTTTTTTTTTTTTACATTTCTTTTTGTACGTTTCGGTGGTTAAAATAAAAAAAAAAAAAAAAAAACCGCACAGACTTTTTATTTTTCTAGTGGTAGTATTTAACTGCCGTCGGCGGATCCGTGATCCGAAAAATCTAAAATGAGTCGCCTTAAAATGCGTAACTCTGTGCATTAATAAATTAAACATTGTTTGTACATTAAACATCGTTGTGGTCTGGGTGGAATAACAAACTCCATACTGTGCTTTTATATTAAAATAATGCACGTCAGGAGTTTGAGGCAGTCAGCTTGTGTGTCATGCCACATCACCCCCCGCATGTGTATTATTTTTATAGAACAGCGCGATCGGTCATGCGCTATTCCTTACATAGCTCATTACATTCCAGGCGTTTAGCGGACGCTCTTATCCAGAGCAAAGTACAACGGGACCCTGACAACACCACCCACAGCAGTGGGCAGCCCGGGGTTCGACGCCTCACTCAAGGACACTTCAGCCATTCCTGCTGGTCCAGGGAATCGACCCGGAGACCTTTTGGTCCCAAAGCTGCTTCTCTAACCTTTAGAAGTGTGGATCTCAGTTGATCCACGCTTGATATTTTCAAATGCATTTCATATCTGATATTTCAAAACTTAAAATATCTCGGGCCGTTTCAGCAAATCTTAATTCTGATCGTTTCACAGCGTGTGTCCTGTAATCACCAGAGGTTTCCAAGTGAATGCGTTTTTCCAGTAAGTTAACAATGAATACCTCTCAGCTCAGCCACATTAGCATCTGCTATGACCGCACTATGGTGTACTTAATGTCCATTATTTAACAATTACAGGAGTGTGTTATATGTCAGAAAATGATGAAAAAAATAATGAAAAGCTAATGAGCTAAAAAAAAAAAAAAATGCACAGCTTTAAATAGAAAAATAAATTACTTCTTCAAATGGTGGTTACGGAAGCTGAGAGAGGCCCTTCATATAATCCTTTTTTTTATTCACCTTGTTATCCCAAGATAACGACATAATTAATTCAGGATCTCGAGAAAACAAAACCGTTATTCCGAGATCTCGAGAAAACAACACCGTTATTCCGAGATCTCGAGAAAACAAAACCGTTATTCCGAGATCTCGAGAAAACAAAACCGTTATTCCGAGATCTCGAGAAAATAAAACCGTTATTCCGAGATCTCGAGAAAACAAAACCGTTATTCCGAGATCTCGAGTAAACAGCTGAGAAATGGTTCATTCAGGTGCGCCAAGAGACTTGTGATACTGACTTTGGGGCTGTTTCTCATTCTGTATAGACGCAACTTTGGTCATTAGAACGTCTGGAATAATCGATCACCTAATAAGGCAATATTTTGATCAGGGGTCGACACAGGGAGAGATTGCATTAAGTCTTTTAATAAGGGATAATTTCAAAATTAGTCCGCGGCACCTCCGCAGAAGACTGGCCCACCAATTTCTAAGTCTTCACTGTCTGACCCGCAGGGGGGCGCAGCTCTGCTAGAAACCTCAGCTGTTTTCTCGAGATCATGAAATAATTGTTTTGGTTTTTTCGAGATCACGGAATAATTGTTTTGTTTTCTCAAGATCTCGAATTAGTTGTGTTTTCTCGACATCCTGAATTAATCATGTCGTTATGTCGGGATAACAAGGTGAATTAAAAAAAAAAAAAAAAGATTATATGAAGGGCCTCTCGCGGCTTCCGTAGATGGTCATCTAAAGCAGTGATTCTCAAACTGTGGTACGCGGGCTCCATTCTAGTGATACGCCAAAGAATTAAATATAAAATAAATAAATAAATAAAACGTGAAATACTATCCATAATATCCGAATGGATGAAAATATCTTATCAACCGATGACAAGAAAATGAAAGGAGATACAAATTAAGTTAATAATTTTAAAAAGTTTGCAAGTGCTTCTGGGTAGCCATACGTAGCGTACGTACGCATTCCCGCCGGTTCCGCTGACAGACGGTTATCCGCCATTGGTAGACTAGGCTGTGATGGGAAAAGGTGGAGGTGGCTTTGCTAATTATGATGAGTACGACAAAATTACTGTCGTGGCTTAAATCTGCGAATGGGAGCGTGGATCAGGAGAGAGGGAGAACTGAAGAGGACGTGCGTGAGCCGAGCGCAGATGCTAACGACAGTGGCAAAACCAGCCCCAGAACTGCTAGCAAACGGCAGAAACCAGTGAGGAGGAAGTATGACGAAAAATACAAAGAAACGGCAAGAACTGCAGCTATGCATAGCCTGTTTTGATTTTTTTCAAGTACATCAAGTACAGTACTTTTTTTTACTTAACATTTAAGAACAGTACAGTTATTGAACTTAAGTACATTTTCATTTAATCTTTAAGAACTCTTAATATTTATTTTAGTACAATGTTTTATTTCACTTATGTGCAATTAATTTTATTTGATTCATTATTTAAGTACAGTGTTTTATTTTCCTATATTTAAACACAGTGTTACTGTTCAAAGTACTGTGTGTAATGTTACAGTGGCCAACAATATTAAATATACTTGTTAAATAAAACCTCCGCCTTGTTTTTAATGAATACTTAGGCCTACTACCAGGGCTCGAAATTAACTTTTTTTCTTTGTGTCCCCCAGTGGTCCCGAATTCTGTGTTGTATTGTCCTGAATGGAAGCAATAGTGTCCCCATTTTTTTCCTCTCTGAAATAACCAGTGGTTAATATTATCATATGAAGTTACTATTATATTTGTAACTATGCGATTTTGAACCCTTTATATCATTTTTACAATAAGTCACAAGACACAAGAGACACATGTCCTATACATCATCTACTTCAAAATTACAGTTATTGCATTTTCAGTTTATTAAACTTTGGCGATCTCACTGTATGAATAGATACCCGTTTATTTAAAGGGGCCAACTAGCTCATTCAGAAAATGTTTCAACTCCCTACATCTGCAGTACACTTTAGTTGAAAATAAGACCCCTTTTATGTTCATTTCATCTACTTATACCTTGAATATCTGTTGGCACTTATAAGGCCAACTTATAATTTTCACCATTACCGTTATCCATTTTTATGAACTTTCCGTTATCCATTTTTATGAACTTTCCGTTATCCATTTTATGAACTTTCGCTGCCGAAACATGGGTGCAAATGTTAGCAACATCAGCATAGTGGCAGGTCCGAGCCTAGTTGTGCTGCTGACTGACTAAACTTTCTGAACTAGAAAGACACCAAGAAAACTCACTTATTCTGTTGAACGGTATCTTCCGTCAATATCATCCACATCATTCCTGTTGTATTTTATAACGTGTCTAACAGTGTTCATTAAGTTCATTCAGTTGCTAGCGTTGCCTGCAGACCAGGCGATGACACTTTGGATCCTGAAGGTCCCGGAGACGTTATGTCTGGGCTTTCAGTTTCTTCCCCGCGGTCGGTCCGCTTCAACCACTTAAGCATTTTTGTTCTGGCAAGAGTCGGCGCAGCGTGTGCGGTAGCAATTCCATTCCAAGTCCATATAATGCGGACACCGGCCGAAGATTCTAGAACAGAATGCGCTGCTCTGTAGCCTACGGATGCAGGTGCATCGAAAGTGTAGCTACTATGTATTTTTCGCTGTTAACGTTTTAAAATTAAAATTGACAAATTGGGTGAATGTCTACGTATGTGTTACGGCTTTGTAAATAATATTAATGTAGAACTTTTTTTTTCTAGATCTATTTTTTTCCATTGTCCCGGGATTGTCCCAGATATGATAATTTTGTGTCCCGATGACATTTTTTATGGTCCCCGGGACGTCGGGACACCGTTAGTTTCGAGCGCTGCCTACTACGCTACTGTATTTTAATGTTGGTCATTATGGTGGTACTTGGAGAGCCAAGTATTTTCTGAGGTGGTACTTGGTGAAAAAAAGTTTGAGAACCACTGCTCTAAAGAGCAGTTTGTACGGCAGGCTTTCGTCTAAACGGGGGAACAGGGGCGCTGCGCCCTCTTACTCTCGGCGTGCGCCCCCTTACCGACTCCGTGAAAACATCCCAGCAACACTACGTGACAATGTGTCTGATCATCAAATACGTTATAATTGCTCCAAAAATATTCCAATCATAGTAGATACACCGCCAGACGGTGCAAAAACAATCCGAATTGGCGTTTTCCCAGACTGAGGCGCCATGTTGTTTAGTTGTTTACTTGTCGCGGCTGCTCTCGCGAGATTTGACATGGGTTACATACAAGGTCAGCTGACTTGTAGAGCGAGATTTCTCGAGACTGAATGACCTTTCACCCACCGGCGCGGGAGCTTTTGACAGAAGTAGTTCGCGAGTTGTTTTTGTTGACGCTTGGGCATTTAAAGATGTCATCCCGCGGCACGAAGCGGAAGAAAGCCAAAGACTGTCCGGGGCAGAAGAAGAATACTTCTTTCTTTTTCAATGTTGACAGACAATTTGTTACAATTTCCCTCTCAGATAGCCTCAGAATGTCCCATTGGAGCATTTTTCAAAGGCTTTGCACGGCGAGGGGGGACAACCGGCACCATCTCCCCCCCGCTTTGCTCCCTCGCCATGGTGAGCGCCCTCATACTAAATTTTTCTAGAAAAAACCCTGTACGGTATTTGGTTACAAATTGGTACGACACAGTATGAGCGTCAGTAACCAGTTTCATACCTACCATACAAAAAAACAAACAAACCTTGACTCGTGTCGTTTTGCAGTGCGTTTGCCCTCACGCTCTTATTAAAGCAGACGACTGATGGAAGACTTGCGCTACTCCCAGTTCTCACTCTGCACTGATCAGACATATGACCTGGAACTAATCGAAATGAACATTCCTCTGGTTTACAACTAATGATCGAGATTACGCAGTAATGTTTAATGTGATGCCGTACGATGTGTTCGATCACACTGATTTTTGCTGGATGGCAAACAAAGAAATTACCTCGTAAGAAAATGGCTGCTGTGAACAGTGCAGATGAGTTTAATACCTTTTCAGTCAGAGAACACTATAATTACCAGGCACCATGTACGAATCCGTGTAAATACACAATTTAGCTCTGTTGGGTCCCTTCAGAAACAAATAATACAAGAATAGCAGTTTTGGATGAAACCGGCAGAGCAGCTCAGTCGAAACCATTTCATCCGTGTAGGCTACAGCTACTCGAACAGGAGCCAGCTGGAATCTCTCCAGTGGAAAAAAGCATATGGAATATTATCAGCGCTCCATATTCACAACTACGGGTGGAACGAGGGTTTTTTATTTTAAGCAAAGCACAGAGAATTTAAAGCACTTTCAGGAAAAGCTTCTTTTTTTCCCCCTTTCGGTATCAGCCATCACATATCGAGAGTCACAAAACTCGTATTAATCTGTTTTTATTTCCTCAGCACTCGGAGGCAGCTGAAAAGTCTCATACATTACACACGGACATTCCTGTCCACCGGGTGAGCAAAAACATTTTCAGTAGGGAAGGAGGGAGGGATTTTTTTTTTTTTTTTGTAATTCGTTCTTTTTATTTGCTACAGACACAGTTTTTAATTCTGTCCAGTCAACCCGCATTAGTTCCGTAAACGCATTTTTTTGTTCAGTTCCGTTCTTATTTTGAATAGATCTATTAGGTTCTCCTACAGATCTGTCAGGGTCATTAACAAAGTAGGTAATGAATTTCGCATAACAAAACTCAAAAGCTGTTTGTAACGTCTCGGATGGATCAAGAGCAAACGAATTTTCCAGTAACGGTTTGTGATGGTCCGACACACGGACTTTTTGTAGTTCTAAATCAGGGGTCACCAAACTACGGCCCGCGGGCCAGATCCGGCCCGCCACCCCCCTTTGACCGGCCCCCCAGCCCCTCTGCCCCCCATCACTTGAACCGGCCCTATGAGGCAATCCCCAAAAATGGCCATGGCCTATTTTTTTAAATTGCTTTTTGGCAAATAATAACATGTCTGCATCTTGTATTTTGTTGATTTTATCAATTAAAATTGATATTTAGTTATAAAATGAACTATTCATATTTTCCGAATTTTCGTCATATGCTCGCGATCAAGCAGTGACAGGCAGCGCACGTGCAGAGAACGGTCAGTGTTCAGGACAGCAAAATGGCTAGCGGTCAGCGAAAAGTTGACAGAGAGTGCAGAGTTTTTAAAGAACAGTGGACCACCGATTATTTTTTCGTTCAGTGTAAGGACCGTGCAGTTTGTCTTGTATGTAAAGAAAGTGTGTCGGCTTTCAAAGAATATAATCTGCGTCGTCACTACGAAACCCGCCACAAAGAGTATGCTAGTTTGCGAGGGCAAACAAGAGAAGACAGGATTCGGAGGATGAAATGCGGACTGGCTGCACAACAGAATGGATTCCTTCGCCAAACCCAGATCAACCAGGCTGCTGTCCGAGCTAGCTATAAGGTAGCTCACCTACTAGCTACCCATGGAAAGCCGTTTACTGATGGGGACTTTGTTAAAGTATGCATGCTTGCTGTGGCCGAGGAGGTGTGTCCCGACAAGAAGGATGCGCTCAATGCGGTGAGTCTCTCCGCACCTACTATGACCAGGCGAACCAAAGATTTGGGGGACAACGTGTATGACCAGCTGAATGAGAAAGCGTCAGAATTCGAGTTTTTTGCTTTGGCCATGGATGAGAGCAATGACGTGCAGGACACAGCACAACTGCTGTGATCTATTGATCTATTGCTCATATTATTATAATTTCACTGTTTTTTAAAATGTATTTATTTTATAGGCCTATTTATTTGACCTTTATTAAGTGCTGCACACAATTATTATTTATATTATTAATAATATCAACAGGCCTACCTACAATTTATAATTTTCCACTCACCTTTGCCAGTGTCAATCACCTCAACTAGGCAGATGTTTCTTACCTTGACAGCTTTGATATTATTTTTATTAGAAAATAAATAAATGCAATATCAGTGGTATTTCAAATTAAAACAAAGTGTGAAGACTTGATTGCTACTTTTGCAAACCACTAGTAAAGATAAACAAATATGTGCCAGGAATCAAGTGTTGATATAGTAGTGGGGATATAGTAGTGGGGATATACAGTAGTAGCGGGGGATACAGTAGCGGGGGATGGCCGTGCCAGGCTAGTAATCTCTACTACACAATGAGGCCTGCTGGTGGTCATATTTGTCTGGGTCATACAATGCTATGTGATATAGCTGACCCGACCCCGGCCCCCATCACAGTCAGGAACGACAATGTGGCCCCCAGAGAAAAAAGTTTGGTGACCCCTGATCTAAATCGAGCGTTAGGCCTAGTTCGGATGAAATTACACTATTAAAATGATCACTGAATGATTTGTTTTTCTGAATCTTTACTATTTTGTAGTTCGCTAGAATACCATTTTGCGATTTCACACTTAAGCAAATGTTTGAAAACTCCGGATCTCCTTCCTTCATGGTGGCTGCCATTTTTTTTGTGCCGCACGGCGCATGCGCAGAGCTGATTCGATTCTATATTCTGCGCGGAATGCGTAAATGTCAAGTTCGATTTTAGATTTACGAACCCCGAAAAAATGTCGAAAAACCGGCGTTAAAAAAAAAAAATTCAACCGCACAAAAACGGCACTCACCCGGCCGGTGGACCGGAAACAGAGCATTTTTTAATAATGGCCTAGTATCGGAGGACTATTATTCACTATTTGGGTTCTTTCACAATCGTTTTGAAGAACACCAACTAACTCCTGAAACTAGGCCCGGTATCTATTTATACGCTGGAGTTTCTTTGACCATATTTTACAGAGACACACCTACAGTACAGCCGTCCTTACAGCACTAACGTCTCATAAGTTCTTATAAATGTGTTTAAGAGTCGAATGCAGGCTCGGTTTTGACCATGTGGTCATTTCATTTAATTCTACTTTAATTTTACTGGTTAAATTCAGAAGTGCTTTTTTTTTTTAAGCAATAACCAGGTTTTATTTTAAGACATAAAAAATATTTCCATTCCCAGGAGAAAGATATTTAAGTGGAACTTACATTTTTTTTGTAAACAAAGTGCCTCTTACAGGATCCTTTGTCAAAAAAAAAAGTCCTCTCGGGAAAACAAACAATCACCACGTGATGAGGTTGTAAATGATCTTTTGAAGAAAATATTTCTCTCTTTTGAAGCAGAACGCTTACTCTGTTGTTGCTCAGTAAAAACACGACGAAACAGATGCGAGACACTTTTGCAGCAGAGCTTCACAGGTGGTTGAAACGTGAATCCGGCAAAAAGTGTCCTCTCCGGAAAACCATAAGGATCGTCCCGAATTCAGTTGTTATTATTTCAGTTCCCGCTGTGTACACGCATCGCTGCACAGTAGTTGAAAATTTCTGCTTAACATACGGTACTGTACATAACATCCATTTCAACAGTTGTTCACTTTGTATCCCTGACTCTTTAGAAAGGTGGTCAGTTTTAGAAATACGACTAGAAATACACCGTCTTCTCACCACAGTAACACACCCAGTATACGACCTGTAGCTCTGAAATTCTGCGCAGTTCATTTCCGTCTCAAAAGGTCATTTTTGGCACCAAAGAAAGACCAAAAAAAAAAATCTGAGGTTTGATTTTTGGATTATTGTGGACCCGAAAAGTAAAGTTTACCCTGATTGTCAAACAGCCCACTTAAGGCAAGACACTACAGGCAGAAACAACACATTTTTTTGACATTGATCTTTTTTTTTAGATTTCTGGATGAACTGCTATCTGTATCATGTTCTCTCTTAAATCCTCAACAAAAGTCTCAACCGAAAGATGTTTAGTTCACTGCTTTGCTTCAGAATCGACCCGGCGTTATCAGAAACTCCGCCCTCTTCGCAATCACATCATGTTATACTGTGCAGCTCGGAAAAGCTAGTTTCCTGTTATGAATATCAATTTGTCGTTATGATAGACATTTCGGATTTGTCCTGGAAATATTCAAACATTTTGTTTTTTCTCTCTCAATCATTCATTATTCAGAATGCCACTTTCTTGATGAAATTTCCTTCCCGTCCCGATTCCGTTCGAAAGGAATTTCCCAAAGTGCTGGATTTCATTTTGGTTTAAATGAATTTTAATTTTGAGAAATTATTCCAAACACTTTCTCTTGAGATCATCATGGTTAAAATAAATTATTTTACTTCCGTTATCATTACAACACTACATTTCTGTCTTTATTAAGAATGCAAATTTATACACATTTAATTAATAATACTATGCATCCAAATTTGTGTAATACAAAAAGTACCTGCAATAATATCAGCAAAGATGAATTGTGATACGTATTGTTTCGAATTAAAGTCACAAGTACGTCTCCTTCTCTGAAAAAGGAAGGAAACTTGCACAGATTCCACCTTCTTCAACATGAATAGACTCCAAACAAACATCTTGTTTCAACCAAGTGATAGACAAGGAGACGACATGCAGGAAGATACACAGCCAAAAGCTCACAGATGAGCCACGCTTGTTTCTAATGAGGTGTCTGGGGGCGGAACATACACGTTCCAGGAAGCATTTAATTGGCTGGACATAAGACAAGTGCAGGATGAGTCATCAAAAAAAAAAATTCAGTGTTTTCCCAGAAACAATACTATACGGTGAATTGTAGCTGCGGCACGGTGGTGTAGTGGTTAGCGCTGTCGCCTCACAGCAAGAAGGTCCTGGGTTCGAGCCCCGTGGCTGGCGAGGGCCTTTCTGTGCAGAGTTTGCATGTTCTCCCCGTGTCCGCGTGGGTTTCCTCCGGGTGCTCCGGTTTCCCCCACAGTCCAAAGACATGCAGGTTAGGTTAACTGGTGACTCTAAATTGACCGTAGGTGTGAATGTGAGTGTGAATGGTTGTCTGTGTCTATGTGTCAGCCCTGTGATGACCTGGCGACTTGTCCAGGGTGTACCCCGCCTTTCGCCCGTAGTCAGCTGGGATAGGCTCCAGCTTGCCTGCGACCCTGTAGAACAGGATAAAGCAGCTAGAGATAATGAGATGAGATTATATATTATTTTAGATGTACTATTATCTCAGTGTCTATTAGACTAGAGAACTACTGATTTTGATTTCAGGGACATTCTACTTAAACTATATTAAACAAGCAAGAGAGCAGTTATACTAAAGTAGCTATCGCACCTGACCTTTGACCTTGTGCCTACGCTGAATTAAAGCTTGCTGATCGTCAGTATTGCGAGTGCAAAAAAAAAAAGTGGTGTTTCATACACAATACAACCAAACGTTCTGGGTTTTGCGGAAACGGGTCCTAAAGAAGGCATACTCACTTTACAGCGCGCCAGCCAGCTCGCTATCTCACACCGATGTGTACAGCTTTCCTCTTAGAGGTGCATCCGGCACATTTCCATCCCTTGTTACATTACAGACGCTCTTTATCCAGAGCAACATACAACGGACCCGGGAGAGCAGTCGGGGGATCGGTGCCGTGCTCAAGGGCACTTCAGCCATTCCTGCTGGTCTAGGGAATCGACCCGGAGACCTTTTGGTCCCAAAGTTATGAGGCCACGGCTTCCCTATTGCTCCTTTTCATCTGTTTGAAAGTTATCTTACTGAAAATGGATCGTTTGGAACGTCCCCAGATGATTGTCTCACTGGGCTGCGACAGCCTGCGACTAGTTGGCGACACAACAATTGCGATAAAATATGAATTAGCGACAATTTTCACTTGAATATCACACTGAATTGATATTCGCATACTGTATTTTACCGCAATTGTCGTGTCTCCAACTAGTCGCAGGCTGTCGCAGCCCGGCTTTCCCTCGGCAGGCAGGGAAGTAAAGGAAACCGACTTGAGAAGGGTTCGCGACGGCTTTGCGACACCAGCGACGCATTTGCGGCTATTTTGAGAGAAATTTTGTCGCACTAATTTTTTGAACGCGTTCAAAATTTCAGCAACAAAGGAGCGACACTTTGCGACTCATCTCATCATCTCTAGCTGCTTTATCCTGTTCTACAGGGTCGCAGGCAAGCTGGAGCCTATCCCAGCTGACTACGGGTGAAAGGCGGGGTACACCCTGGACAAGTCGCCAGGTCATCACAGGGCTGACACATACACTACCGTTCAAAAGTTTGGGGTCACTTTGAAATGTCCTTATTTTTGAAAGAAAAGCACTGCTCTTTTCAATGAAGATCACTTTAAACTAATCAGAAATCCACTCTATACATTGCTAATGTGGTAAATGACTATTCTAGCTGCAAATGTCTGGTTTTTGGTGCAATATCTCCATAGGTGTATAGAGGCCCATTTCCAGCAACTCTCACTCCAGTGTTCTAATGGTACAATGTGTTTGCTCATTGCCTCAGAAGGCTAATGGATGATTAGAAAACCCTTGTACAATCATGTTAGCACAGCTGAAAACAGTTGAGCTCTTTAGAGAAGCTATAAAACTGACCTTCCTTTGAGCAGATTGAGTTTCTGGAGCATCACATTTGTGGGGTCGATTAAATGCTCAAAATGGCCAGAAAAATGTCTCGACTATATTTTCTATTCATTTTACAACTTATGGTGGTAAATAAAAAAGTGTGACTTTTCATGGAAAACACAAAATTGTCTGGGTGACCCCAAACTTTTGAACGGTAGTGTAGACACAGACAACCATTCACATTCACGGTCAATTTAGTGTCACCAGTTAACCTAACCTGCATGTCTTTGGACTGTGGGGGAAGCCGGAGCACCCGGAGGAAACCCATGCGGACACGGGGAGAACATGCAAACCGCACAGAAAGGCCCTCGCCGGCCACGGGGCTCGAACCCGGACCTTCTTGCTGTGAGGCGACAGCGCTAACCACTACACCACTGTGCCGCCCAGGAAGTAGGCGAAAACAAACGAGACGAGTGACCCATGCACTGAAACGTCTTAGCGAGGTATTCTTAGAACACTGGTGGTCAGTGACTCAAACGCCTGCGATGTTCGTGATATCGTGTTTAATCAGCGTCACCGTGGGAGATACCGTACACTGTTTATAAAACCGTGTGTGTGTACGGAAGCAGGTGAAGCTCCTGGCGGTTGGCTGGTGAAGCAGGTCTCCTCGCTGCACTGTGAGCTGGACTGAGTGGAGTCTCACACTAAACCTGTTGATGGATTACATGCCAAACCAGAGCAATCCCACAAGTCCACTTACACTGACGCTGTGGATCGTGCACTATGATAGAGAGATTGGTGTGTGTGTGTGTGTGTGTGTGTGTAGGATTCACAGGGGTCACGAAACACATCTGGTGGAACCCATGTCTCATTTCAAGTGCGCGTGCAAGAGAGAGAGAGAGAGAGAGAGAGAGAGAGAGACAGAGAGAGTGTGTGTGAGAGACAGAGTGAGTGAGAGACAGACAGACAGTGTGAGAGACAGAGACAGAGACAGAGTGAGTGAAAGAGAGTGTGAGAGACAGAGTGTGAGAGTGTGTGAGAGACACAGAGAGAGAGAGAGAGAGAGAGAGTGTAAGAGACAGAGAGAGTGTGAGAGACAGAGAGAGAGAGAGAGAGAGAGAGAGAGACAGAGAGACAGAGAGAGAGAGAGAGTGTAAGAGACAGTGTGTGAGAGACAGAGAGAGAGAGTGAGTGAGAGACACAGAGAGAGAGAGAGTGAAAGAGAGAGAGAGTGTAAGAGACAGAGAGAGAGAGAGAGAGAGTGAGTGAAAGAGAGAGAGAGTGTAAGAGACAGAGACAGAGTGAGTGAGTGAGAGACAGAGAGAGAGAGAGAGAGAGTGAGTGAAAGAGAGAGAGAGTGTAAGAGACAGAGAGAGAGAGAGAGAGAGTGAGTGAAAGAGAGAGAGAGTGTAAGAGACAGAGACAGAGAGAGAGAGAGAGAGAGAGTGTGAGTGAAAGAGAGAGAGAGTGTAAGAGACAGAGACAGAGAGAGAGAGTGAGTGAGTGAGTGAGAGACAGAGAGAGAGAGAGAGAGAGAGTGTGAGTGAGAGAGCGAGAGAGTGTGAGAGTGGATTTGAGCTGCGCGCGCCGGAGTCGAGAAAATAAAAAACAACGCACAGATGCGTGAATAATAAAGAGGAAGATGCGCAAATCGGTCACGTGATATGATTAGGAGAGGACTTTATTATTTTTACACATGACTTCATATTCATAAATAGAATAGAATAAAATCCGCTCATCATTAATCCTTTATAGACGTTTGTGTTACTCTTCACTCGTTCTCTGAATACATTACAGACTTTCATCCACCAAACAACAAAGACGACTTCACGCACTGTAAACAATCTGTAAACAAAAACATTCTGTTTGCCACCACAGCCCGGAATTAAAGAGTCTCTCTCTGCCGCGCGCGCAGCTTCTTCACCTCTGAGTCACAGCGGCTCTCCCTGAGCACTTCATCTCCTTCACTGGCAAACACGCGGAGGGTAAACTTTCAGGTCTTACCTTCACGGAGAAAAGCTGTTAAAAGAAGGCAGGTGAAGAGTGAGAGAGACAGAGATCCGCTTGCCAGACTCGCCATGTTGAACACCTGCTCCAGACTGGCGGCGCTAAATCACCTAGAGACGCTCCGGACTCCGGCTAATGAGATGCGGGGAGGGGGAGGAGGAGGGGGAGGGGCAGGGAAACCACACACACGCACACACACACACCAAATAAAGTGGATTTCCGGTTTTCACGGTGATGCATGAAATGAGGGGAAATAAATAAATAAAATACATACATAATTAAACACATACTGTGCCAAAAAAGAATGTCTTCATACTCAATTTTGTTTGTTTGTTTGTTTGTTTGTTTGTTTGTATCCACCATGAAGAGTGAAAATGTTAGCAATTAGGCTAGCTTTTATTTCCAGGCGCATTAAAATTAACCCCATGAGTTTTACACATAAAACATGGCTTGTTGAGGTGAAGAATTAATCAGCAAAGATGTGACGTTTCTTGTGAATAATATGTGAGTTCAGGTGAAAAGCTCAGTTTGGCCCAAGCTACTGTGTGGAGGAAGGGAGAGCGGGGGAAGTTGTCGCACGGTTACACCAAAAGTGCAAACTTCAAAATGCTTTAACTTCATATTTCGGAGTCATTTTCCTGGTTACATGCCCATCCCGGGCGGCACAGTGGTGTAGTGGTTGGCGCTGTCGCCTCACAGCAAGAAGGTCCGGGTTCGAGCCCCGTGGCCGGCGAGGGCCTTTCTGTGCAGAGTTTGCATGTTCTCCCCGTGTCCGCGTGGGTTTCCTCCGGGTGCTCCGGTTTCCCCCACAGTCCAAAGACATGCAGGTTAGGTTAACTGGTGACTCTAAATTGACCGTGAGTGTGAGTCTGTGCCTTTGTGTCAGCCCTGTGATGACCTGGCGACTTGTCCAGGGTGTACCCCACCTTTCGCCCATAGTCAGCTGGGATAGGCTCCAGCTTGCCTGCGACCCTGTAGAACAGGATAAAGCGGCTAGAGATAATGAGATGAGACATGCCCATCCATCCATTATATGTAACCATGCATTCTGTGCAGGTTCACAGATAAGCTGGAGCCGATCCCAAGTGACTATGGGTGAGAGGCAGGGGACACCCTGGACAAGTCACCAGGGTTGACACATAGAGACACATGACCATTCACACTCACATTCGCTTTAGAGCGACCAGTTAGCCTAACCTGCACATGGGGGAAACCGGAGCAAACCCATGCGGACACGGGGAGAACATGCAAACTCCACGCAGAACCCAGGACCTTGTTGCTGTGAGGTGACAGTGCGAACGACTACACCACCATGCCACCCCCTTTACATGTCAAAATCAAATTCCTTCCCACGCCATGTGGCGCATAGGTCGGCGCCAATCTCCATAGCCCTCGGCCTCTCACATAGCTAGGGTTACAGTGGGGGGCTAGTCCTCTGGTAACCACGAGAGTTTGACTCCCCACTCACATGTGTATTGCAGCATGCCTTGCCAGACGGTACCATTTTTTATGACATTCTTTGGTATGACCCGACTGTGAATAGAACTCGCAATCTCCCGATTGAGAGGCAGACATGCTGACTCCTAGGCCAACTCATGGGCCCGTTTACATGTGGCTTTGCTAAATTAACATGAGCACTTTTTTTTTTCAAAGGTGGGGAAAAAAGCTCAACTATCCATTATCTGTAGCCATTTATCCTGTGTAGGGTCACAGGCAAGCTGGAGCCTATCCCAGCTGACTATGGGTGAGAGGCAGGGTACACCCTGGACAAGTCGCCAGATCATCACAAGGCTGACATCAAGACAAACAACCATTCACACTTGCATTCACACCTACGGTCAATTTAGAGCCACCAATTAACTTAACCTGCATGTCTTTGGACTGTGGGGGAAACCAGAGGAAACCTACGCGGACAACATGCAAACTCCGCACAGAAAGGCCTTCGCTGGCCACGGGGCTCGAACCCGGACCTTCTTGCTGTGAGGCGACAGCACTAACCACTACACCACCGTGCCGCCCAGGGGAAAAAAAGCCATTTTTGTAATAAATAATAATAGTAAGTTTAAATCATATTGAGTGTCAGCTACAATTATTGACAGTCCATAATTATCAACACCTTTTCAGGTTTACCAAAAAAAAAAATAAATAATTTTTGCAAAGGTGAGTTTCAGTACCAACAGTTATTATTGGTTAATTAATCAACCGGAAGACCTGCCTCGCCCTTTGATCTTTTTGTCTGGATCTTTTTCTGATCTTTTTGATGGAATTTTTTCAGCATGATCAGCAATTTGATGAAAACCCGGACGTTATCATCGCAGGTGAGCATGGTGGAAAGATCATGGACATGTTTTTACTGATCAAATTCACTGATATTTCATGATCTCCTCGTCGAAACCTACTTTGTTTCTTACTCTTTCATTTGACAGTCGTCGTTTTGTATCTAAACACGCGTTTGAGAATCACGTGAGGTGTCGATAATAGTGATCACTTTCACCGGTGTCCACCATTATCGACACCCTGTGGAATTAAGGGACATTTACAACTGTTATGGATCGATCTTTGGGTAACACTGTTGAAGTAGATGAAGTACTTTAAAAAAATAAAAGTGCTGTGATTTATAATCATTTTCGTTTCTGATCCATAACAGAATGGAATGTTTATAGAGTATTTGGAATCTGATTGCAATAAATAGAATTAGAACAGAATTAAATTCCGAGCATATAAAACATTACATGCTTGAAATATTCAGATTTTTCTATTCCAGTCAGAAAATATTTATTTGCAGTTTGTTGTAAATATCTACCACATATTACAATATCAGTAGACATTTTATATTTTGGTTTGAGGAATGACACGCGACCTTTGACCTGGATGTTAATGCGGTTACAATCTCTATTTCCTGTTGACGTTTATTGGTAAACTACAAAACTAGAAATTAATACAAACAACAACAAATGATTAACAAAATGTGATCTATGCAAATACTTAGAAAGCGGGTAGAAAGTGGAACAAAAAGATTTTCTGACGCAGGTTAAACATTATCAGTTCGTTTGTTTACAAACATTAGAATTACTTCCTCATTTACGTAAACACCGACATCCATATATTTATATAAAATATATTTTGTACGAAATATAAATCTATGGAAAACAAATTTTAAATAAAAACTATGTTTTGTTAACTTAATACCATATACTGATTATTTTTTTAAATGTCAATAATTGTGGAACGGTGTCGATAATTGTGGACAAAGGTGTCAATAATTGTGGAACGGTGTCACGTGATCTGATACGCAAAGTAATCAGGAATCAACTCATTTTTTCCAGTGAAAGTTTGAGTAATTATTCATGGAAAATTTACATATTGAAAGTCTTTTCTACTTTTGCAACGGCCTAAAGATTGTTAAGGTGTCGATAATTGTAGCTGCCACTTTAGCACCTTTGTCACGCCCAAGGTTGCTTTATAATTACAAGCCCACCAAAAGAGATCAGGATGTAACTCCAGTGCCACAGCTGGCCATAGTCCTACCAAAAGGTGCATGAAGGTAAACTGCACAGCCGCTATGAAGCCACCAAGCAACAGCGCTCAGAACACCACGCCATGGATTCAGAAAGTGAGCACAGAAGCCCCGCCGCACAGAGCGCTGGGCTACTCTGATGTTAAAGAGAACAACGAGAAGAACAAACATCAAGCCAGACAAACACAGAAAGAAAAAAAGGGGGGGGAGGAAAAAAAGAAAAGTAAAAGCTCCACTGAGAAGTGGCAGCCAAAATGCACACAGCATATTCTCAACCATAAACGGATGTTGGAATACAAAGGCATGATAAATAAAGATACAGGAAGTGGTGCTGCTGAGGACGCAATATCACGCCTGATTTTCAGAACTCCATTCCACCTGCAACTGCAATAATAATAATAATAATAATAATAATAGTAGTAGTAGCGGCTCCTGAGTGGTGCAACAAAAAAAGCATTCGGTCAATCAGGAGACCAAGAAAGTGAAATTGTCCATGCTCTCAGGGTGTGAGGCGTGGCATATTTTCTCCACTAATCAATCACAGTGACACTCACTAATCATGGGCGTATGTGAGCTTGTGCCTACTGAGGTGGGTGGATAGTACTTTTCTTCGAGTCCATTACACCGTCCCTGATGTTGTCTGAGCAGAAAAAATGTGGTCAGCTGACTTCAAGTGCCTTGGAGGAAGCATGTGATAGACTTGGTAC
Source organism: Neoarius graeffei (assembly GCF_027579695.1). NCBI lineage: Eukaryota > Metazoa > Chordata > Actinopteri > Siluriformes > Ariidae > Neoarius > Neoarius graeffei. Next base: position 18,292,282 of record NC_083585.1, read on the forward strand.
TCCCTGGTTGGTAGCTGTCATGTGACTGGGAAAAGCTGTCTAGTGGGTAGAAACTGGCTATGACTAAATTAGGGAGAAAATACTGGGGGGGGGAATTATTATTCATACCGGTATATCCACATTCACTGGATATGAGCAATCGTGTGCTCTGATTGGCTACTCTACTACAAGGATATCAGCTCATATACTGTGAGTAGAGAAAAACAAAATGGTGGCGCGTGTTGCTGAACCAACCGAGGATGAAATAAAAACTCAACTCGAAAACAACACTCCCCCAAAATACAAAAAAAGCAACAAAATATGGAATGAAAGTATTTAATGGTGAGAACATATCTTTTTTTTTCAAGAATTATTATTTTAGTATTTTTCACAAATTGCTCCTGTCATTTCGCTGGTTTGTTTATATTCTTCATCTTGAAGCATTAAAATTAGTTGACTGGTTCAAAAATTCAAAGAAGTTTAAAAATCACATCACTGAAATGTCCAAGAATGAATTAAATAAATGCCTAAAGCCATTCTATACCTCGATATATACAGAAAGACGGCACCTTCTACAAAAAGCAACACTAAAGTCAATTGGTTTGTATAAAGTTTTTTTTTTAAAATTGAATTTGCAAAAAAAAAAAAAAATGCTCTATTTCTCAAAATCCAGTGAATGTGGAGAGAATAAAACCATTATTCCACTCAATCTCGCCATACATGGCTTATAGACCACTCGGTGCTACACACCTCATCGACTGTCAGCTCATGTACGACTCGATTTCGTGGAATAACTGTTAATAATAATCATAAATAATAATAATAATAATAATAATAATAATAATAATAGGGGCGGCACGGTGGTGTAGTGGTTAGCGCTGTCGCCTCACAGCAAGAAGGTCCGGGTTCGAGCCCCGTGGTCGGCGAGGGCCTTTCTGTGCGGAGTTTGCATGTTCTCCCCGTGTCCGCGTGGGTTTCCTCCGGGTGCTCCGGTTTCCCCCACAGTCCAAAGACATGCAGGTTAGGTTAACTGGTGACTCTAAATTGAGCGTAGGTGTGAATGTGAGTGTGAATGGTTGTCTGTGTCTATGTGTCAGCCCTGTGATGACCTGGCGACTTGTCCAGGGTGTACCCCGCCTTTCGCCCGTAGTCAGCTGGGATAGGCTTCAGCTTGCCCGCAACCCTGTAGAACAGGATAAAGCGGCTAGAGATAATGAGATGAGATGAGATAATAATAATAATAATATATGTTTTTATACCACAGTACAGCTGAATGCTCAAATCTGACATGAATGACAGGTTAATATTAATGCTCTCATTCCAGTGTGTTATTGTTTCTACAGTAACAGCTCATTCACAGGGACTTTTACGGTGAAAGCTCTACATCATCTAAGACTAAAAATAAATGGATTTTCAAAACATGTTATTTAACAAAGTAAATATATAATTCTTGATGTGGTGTCTTTTTTTTTAGGTTTGTTGTTGTTGTTGTGTGACATTTATTTTAAATTTATGGAAAGAGTCAGACCACACTGTTATCCAAAAAATGCACATTGTGCTACCACCACTAGCACTGTATGTACACACACACACACACACACACATATATATATATATATATATATATATATATATATATATATATATATATATGTGTGTGTGTGTGTGTGTGTGTGTGTGTGTGATAGTCTGCTCAACATGACATTCAAATTATGCCATCAATAAGACCATGTTGATCTCCAGTAATTTTGGGGATTTCTTTTTCTCAGTTATCTAACCAACACTGCTTTCATGTCTTACACTCACGACACACAACTGTATAATTATTATCTTAGTGTTACATGCTAACTGAGGTATAAATGTTATTTACTGCACAAATTGCATGCTTTATAGTTTCCTGTGTGTAATGACACATGAGCTGCATGTAATGATCACCTATTACGCTTTGCTTAAACTCGTCTCCTATGTATTAAGTATGGATGCATATAATCACTGTGGCTGCCGGGGCATTTTTTATTTATTTATTTTTAAAGAATGAACTGTTGAAGGTTCATTGTGCCTTTTTATAAGCCGCATGCCTTTTTGGCATTACTGTCTCTGAGACAAACTTTGTAATAAGTTAATAATGCTGTCAGCCGCTAGGTTGGGTAGTGATCTGTGTTCATCCTAGCGTCTAACCCTTCTTTTGTAAAACGTTTTTATCAAATATTCCTGATACTAAGGTCATTGGGTATGAATGTATTATAACTCTATATGTAATAGGTATAGTAGGTGTTATATAACTCTGTTATACAACCCCGATTCCAAAAAAGTTGGGACAAAGTACAAATTGTAAATAAAAACGGAATGCAATAATTTACAAATCTCAAAAACTGATATTGTATTCACAATAGAACATAGACAACATATCAAATGTCGAAAGTGAGAAATTTTGAAATTTCATGCCAAATATTGGCTCATTTGAAATTTCATGACAGCAACACATCTCAAAAAAGTTGGGACAGGGGCAATAAGAGGCTGGAAAAGTTAAAGGTACAAAAAAGGAACAGCTGGAGGACCAAATTGCAACTCATTAGGTCAATTGGCAATAGGTCAAAGAAATTATTGTGCGCATGTGCAGAAGCCGAGTTTTGTCATTGGATCTTCGCATGAGCTCTGACGTGTGATGTCATGTTGTCTTGACAACGTGCAATATTATAACAATATTGCATGCTCAGTCTCCATTGGGTAGAGTGGCGTAATACATGGAGGATAAGCGATATGATAACAATATTGCATGCCATCAATAAACCCACTAGAAGGGAATAGAATCCATAGAAAAAGTGTCCTGTATGTATAATTATATATGATATTATATTACGTGAGGTTCAGTTAAAGAAACAGTTGGTAGAAATTTACTTCAATGGGCCACTTTTTACTTTTGTACTTTGAGTACATTTCAGAGCGTGTACTTTTATACTTTTACCTGCGTAAACAAGTTGAATCAGTACTTCTACTTTTACCACAGTATTGTCTGTACCTCTGCTTAAGGAAAGAGTGTGTGTACTTTTACGACAACTACACTTTGCCAATGGATGATGTAAACTGGAAAAAAAAATGTAAACAATTATCAGAAGGATCATTGTATGGGATATCTATCCTGTACTTTCAACAGAAAGAAGGCTTGTTCTAGTGAAATACAGCCCCAAAACAGAAAAAGTTGGGACGGTATGTTGAAATTGAAATTAAAGTTGAAAACAATGTTTTGCAAATAATCTTTTATTACATTTGAAACAACACAGCAGCACATTTTTTTGATGTTTTACCTCGTGAATGTTATTATTTTTAAAAATAAACCCTTTTCAATTTTGATTCTTGCAACACATTTAAAAAAACAACTTTACCACTTTATAATGTTGCCGTTCCTTCTTACAACACTTAAAGATGTTTAATGACTGAAGACACCGAGTGATGAAGTGTTTCAGGTGTTATTTTGTCCCATTCTTCCTGCAAACAGGTCTTAAGGTGTGTAACAGTACGGGGTCGTCATTGCCATATTTTTTATTTCAAAATTTGCCACACATTCTCTATTAGGGAAAGAGCGGACACATCCTCTTCTTCCACAGCCATGTGTGTCGAATGTGGTTTTGCATTGTCTTGTTGAAATATTCCTGAAAAAGATGTCGTCTCGGGGGCAGAATATGTTGCTCCAAAATCTAAATATACTTTTCTGTATTAATGCTCCATCAGAGAAGTGTAAGTTACCTTTTCCAAGGGCACTGACACAACCCCATACCATGACAGACTCTGGCTTTTGGACTTGTTCCTGGTAACAGTCTGGATGGTCCTTTTCATCTTTGGTCTGGAGCACACGGCGTCCATTTCTTCCAAAAAACGACCTGGAATACTGATTCATCTGACCACAGTACACGTTTCCACTGTGTGATGGTCCATCACGGATGCCTCCTAGCCCAGAGAAGTCGACGGCGCTTTTGGACATGTTAACATAAAGCTTCCTTTTTTAACTGTGGCTGTAACATGTGTGGGTGTAACTCCGTATTGTTGTGCTTGACATAGTTTTGACAAAGTAATCCCGAGCGCATATGGTTATATCAGCAATACGGTTCTTGATGCAGTGCCGTCTGAGGCATCAGAGATCACAGGTGTTCAGCTTTGGCTTGCGCCCTTGCCCTTTACACACTGAAATTCCTCCAGATTCCTTGAATCATTTAATGATATTATGCACCATAGAGGGTGAAATATCTAAATCCCTTCATATCTTTCTTTGAGGAACATAGTTTTTAAACATTCAAGAATTTTCTCATGCATTTGTTGACAAACTGGAGATCCTCGACCCATGTTTGCTCCTCAGAGACCAGGCCTTTCCTGGATAATGATTTTGTACCAAATCATGCTAACAATCACCTGTTGACATCACATTGTTATTTCATGTTTTACCTCATTACAAGCCCTTAATTTCTCCCATCCCAAGTTGTCTTTTCAAATGTGTTGCAGGCCTGACACGCAGGACTGGATGTACGGTATATTATCAACTGAAATGAAGTTGACCGGACAAAACATGGCATCTCTTGAGTTCATACTGTCTGCACTGAAATACAAGTCAAAGTAAATGTTGAAATCATGGTTTTCTTTTTCTGATTTGGGGTTGGAGAAGAAAATCAGATCCATTCCCCTCATGACCTCTATGATGTTGAGATTAAAAAGCTTCACAAATGACTTTCCTTTCTTTTTTAACATTCATAGTAGTCTTACTTTTACCGCAGTTACTGAATAATTCATATTAGTTACTGAGTAATATATTTTAAGATTTAAAAAAAAAAAAAAACAACTGAATAATAAACCAGGATTTTGGCAGGTTCAAATCTGAACAGACAGGGTTTTAAGTCTGTCAGGAATATATACACTTCCTGAGTTTAATAAATATTGTGATCCTGATAGTCTACCTTTCAAGCAACTTCATGTGGACTAAATATTGCATATTGCCTGTCTCCACTAACATAAAAAAAGATGGCTGCGTTGGATTTAGCTTTGTTTGTGATATCCATCCTTATTATATAGCTGGGAAAATATCACCATTAGTTATAGGCCTGCTCATACAGACACATTGTAAGCGAGCAGGACTTATTTCTGATGGTTCTGAGCAGGCAGAATCCCATCTAATTGCACAATTTATTTGCTGCTCTATTCAGGGTGTTCACGTCAATCCTCATTCAGCAATGTACACAGATAGCATTTAGAAGCTCGTTTCAATCTCCCACACAGGTTTTCTTTCCACAGGATTTAATTTCACACATCAAGTTCACTTCTGATATCATTATCCATGGCAGCTTGCCTGCTCTAACTGAGTTAGAGATGGTAAACGTCACATGAAGATATTGTACAGCAGCAGTATCTGTCTGTGTGTGTTAGCGTTACATACATTTGCATTTGCTTTTACTCATTTAATGAATGCTTTTATCAAAAGTGATATATATACAACCCTGATTCCAAAAAAGTTGGGACAAAGTACAAATTGTAAATAAAAACGGAATGCAATAATTTACAAATCTCAAAAACTGATATTGTATTCACAATAGAACATAGACAACGTATCAGATGTCGAAAGTGAGACATTTTGAAATTTCATGCCAAATATTGGCTCATTTGAAATTTCATGACAGCAACACATCTCAAAAAAGTTGGGACGGGGCAATAAGAGGCTGGAAAAGTTAAAGGTACCAAAAAGGAACAGCTGGAGGACCAAATTGCAACTCAATAGGTCAATTGGCAATAGGTCATTAACATGACTGGGTATAAAAAGAGCATCTTGGAGTGGCAGCGGCTCTCAGAAGTAAAGATGGGAAGAGGATCACCAATCCCCCTAATTCTGCGCCAACAAATAGTGGAGCAATATCAGAAAGGAGTTCGACAGTGTAAAATTGCAAAGAGTTTGAACATATCATCATCTACAGTGCATAATATCATCAAAAGATTCAGAGAATCTGGAAGAATCTCTGTGCGTAAGGGTCAAGGCCGGAAAACCATACTGGGTGCCCGTGATCTTCGGGCCCTTAGACGGCACTGCATCACATACAGGCATGCTTCTGTATTGGAAATCACAAAATGGGCTCAGGAATATTTCCAGAGAACATTATCTGTGAACACAATTCACTGTGCCATCCGCCGTTGCCAGCTAAAACTCTATAGTTCAAAGAAGAAGCCGTATCTAAACATGATCCAGAAGCGCAGACATCTTCTCTGGGCCAAAGCTCATTTAAAATGGACTGTGGCAAAGTGGAAAACTGTTCTGTGGTCAGACGAATCAAAATTTGAAGTTCTTTATGGAAATCAGGGACGCCATGTCATTCGGACTAAAGAGGAGAAGGACGACCCAAGTTGTTATCAGCGTTCAGTTCAGAAGCCTGCATCTCTGATGGTATGGGGTTGCATTAGTGCGTGTGGCATGGGCAGCTTACACATCTGGAAAGACACCATCAATGCTGAAAGGTATATCCAGGTTCTAGAGCAACATATGCTCCCATCCAGACGACGTCTCTTTCAGGGAAGACCTTGCATTTTCCAACATGACAATGCCAAACCACATACTGCATCAATTACAGCATCATGGCTGCGTAGAAGAAGGGTCCGGGTACTGAACTGGCCAGCCTGCAGTCCAGATCTTTCACCCATAGAAAACATTTGGCGCATCATAAAACGGAAGATACGACAAAAAAGACCTAAGACAGTTGAGCAACTAGAATCCTACATTAGACAAGAATGGGTTAACATTCCTATCCCTAAACTTGAGCAACTTGTCTCCTCAGTCCCCAGACGTTTACAGACTGTTGTAAAGAGAAAAGGGGATGTCTCACAGTGGTAAACATGGCCTTGTCCCAACTTTTTTGAGATGTGTTGTTGTCATGAAATTTAAAATCACCTAATTTTTCTCTTTAAATGATACATGTTCTCAGTTTAAACATTTGATATGTCATCTATGTTCTATTCTGAATAAAATATGGAATTTTGAAACTTCCACATCATTGCATTCCATTTTTATTTACAATTTGTACTTTGTCCCAACTTTTTTGGAATCGGGGCTGTATATAAGGTGGAAGAATGCAATCCAGCCATAGGTCTTTTGCATGGATGCAAGTCATCACTAAACTGTATAGGAATCAATAAGACAACAATTAACACAATGGTAATTGTGTTATGTGCACTAGAAAAAAAAAGATTTGTTGTTTTAGCTTAAAAAATTCGTTACTGGGCTGCCTTAATATTTTGAGTTCATTGAAACTCATACAGAAAGCTCAACTGATTGTCTCATTGTGCAAATTTACTGTATGACTTACGTACAGTGAACTCAAAACAACAAATCAGTTTTTACAGTGTAGAGAATAAAATGATGTGCATGCTGTATTTGGAAAATAATCAACAAAATGGCCCAACATCAGACTTGTAGTACTCGAGTCTGACTTGTGGCCAGAATTTCAAGGACTCGTAACTTGAGCACTGATGACTCAGACTTGCACTCGGACTCGTGCATTAACTGCATTCGGACTCGTAAATTGGAGACGAGGACTTGGATTTTTTCTTTATTTTTTGTAACATTCCATAATAATTTGGCATAAGATATTTATATCTACATTAATTTTGTGCAAGAGAATGCACATTCACCTGTTCATACATCACGTTCAGGAACAAACTAACGTTAACGGCACTAAAATGCCTGGAGAGAACACCGCTAGGATTGTCCGCTTTGCTTATACAGACTTCTCGTGCATTGGGAAAAAATGCATTGCGATGTGTTCCAACTTTCAAGCACCACTGTAGTTGTTTTGATGAAAAATATTGAGATCTTAGTGGTCGGAATGAGATTTTAAAGAACCCAAAGTCAGAAACACGAGTGGATGTGACTCACACAGTTTTTTCGAGGTCCGCCTTGAAAGCTGTGAATATTAATCGAAATAATAATTTATCTTCTTTCATATGAACACTAGTCGGCCTGACTTAGAACTACAAAGGCCTACAGAGCACAAAGAGGGTATTAGAAACAATCTTTTATTACTTTTTTATTTTGATAGAGAATGGTAGATTCAATGCTTATTGATGCATATTTTATAATTAACATTGATTTCTCCTTCTTTGTGATGTATAAATAAGAGTTAAGATCAGCTTTATATTACACAAATAAAGCCATTTGGTGAAACTTTGAAGAAGAGCGTGTACTTATTTAACATTTAACCTAATTAGCATAATTAATACTCATTAAATACTAATTTGCATGTTTGGGTTTTGCAAATTTTTCAAACTTTGTGTTCAGTTTACAAGAATCTATGTTCCTGCCAATCTCCATGTAAATATTTTGAAAAATAGAAAAGTTATTAAGGAAAAAAATACCCGTTTGATCTCATTGGTTAATGAGGCCCATTTTGGACCATGTGATCCTCAGACAGAATATTACGGCAGTTTTCTAAAAATTAGCCCTTTTTTTTCAATCCTTGATTTGTAATATCTCAAGAACGGATAAACATATTTTAATTCTGTAAAAAAGTATGTTATTCTGCATTCAGTTCTGAATTCACTGATATCAGTTTCAAGCAATTTGGACTGAATGTGAATGTTCCCCTGATATGTCTTATCATCTCATCTCATCTCATTATCTCTAGCCGCTTTATCCTTCTACAGGGTCGCAGGCAAGCTGGAGCCTATCCCAGCTGACTATGGGTGAAAGGCGGGGTACACCCTGGACAAGTCGCCAGGTCATCACAGGGCTGACACATAGACACAGACAACCATTCACACTCACATTCACACCTACGCTCAATTTAGAGTCACCAGTTAACCTAACCTGCATGTCTTTGGACTGTGGGGGAAACCGGAGCACCCGGAGGAAACCCACGCGGACACGGGGAGAACATGCAAGCTCCACACAGAAAGGCCTTCGCCAGTCACAGGGCTCGAACCCGGACCTTCTTGCTGTGAGGCGACGGCGCTAACCACTACACCACCGTGCCGCCGGAATTAAATCTCATACTGTATATTTCCACAAAAAAAAAAATCAGACTAAGTGCAGACATTGTGTTTGTAATGTTACATACAGGATATTGCAATGATTAGGCGAGGGAACGAGGGATTATAGCGTGAATAATATGCGTACATCAGGAATGTGTGTGCAACACTCTGACCTTGTTTCCCAGCTGAGAATAAGAAGAAAAATGTGTTTGCCTTTTCCAGTGCCCGGATTTTTAGGGGACAGCTTGAGGTCTTTTGTGTGCTTTTTGGAGATGGAGTTAGGCTGGAAATTTTGCTGAAACCTAGCCCTTGCTGCCATCAAACACAATCGAACAAAGGTGTTTCTAAAACTGCTGAAAGTGAGTTACAGTGGATGTGAGATGTTGCTGAATGCCAACTGCGTATGATTGGGTTACTCTAAAAATTCACGAGATAATTACCTATACCATAAGTCACGTGTGATAGCTTCTCGGCTAAATTTTGTTTTATGAAGATATATCGTTATTACCATCATACCTCAAAATCTATGGAAATGAGCCGCTGCTTCTGTTCACTATAAAAGGTATTTTGATGAAAGTTGGTTTATACAGCTGCAAAGGAGTAGAATACGTTTGTCCATTTCTGATTTCATGACTCATCAGGATGCGTTAAATAGCACTACATAAATCATATTTACAGTACACTGCATTGTGTGATTGTTCTTCTGTGGTCACGCTGTAATCTAGTCAGCCCACAATTCATCCTGATCTCAGTGCTGCTTCAAAGCAGTGAGCTGCAAGCCTTCATCTGTGTGTGTGTGTGTGTGTGTGTGTGTGTGTGTGTGTGTGTGTGTGTGTGTGTGTGTGTGTGCGTGCGCTCAGGTGACCGCTGTGCCATTGACCCCTCAGGGAACCATAAGAAGGACAGAGAGCCAAGACGCTCTCTTTGTTTTGCCTACAGGCTATGCCAGTAATGAATGCTGACAAAACTCATAAATTCCTAATAGTCGGGCATGGCCAGTTCCCCTTTTCCATAGATCAGCACAGTGTCGATGCCAAAAGCAAAGGGTGTTAACCAGTTTTTGGGCCACAACTGAGAGATGCACAAACATGCCCCGGAAAACCTTGCATGAAATATGAAGCAGTGTATGCAGGGAGTACTCTATGTGTAATATATCCAAGTTCATAGAAGGTTCAACTTCATGCAAGTTTACAAAATATTATACATACAGGACACTTTTTCCATAGAATAAAAACGTGTTCTATTCCCTTCTAGTCGGTTTATTGACGGCATGCAATATTGTTATCATATCGCTTATCATCCATGTATTACGCCACTCTACCCAATGGAGAATGAGTGTGTAATACTGTTATAATATTGCACATTGTCAAGACAACACGACGTCACACGTCAGAGTTCATGTGAAGATCCAATGACAAAACTTTTCCGCTGCGTATGCGCACAATCATTTCTTTGACGGCTGGGAAAAAAAGAAGACGAGGCTAATCCAGCGCTCGGATTACGCACTAAAAAAGTGAACTGAAACTAAAGACGCACTGAACACCCGAAAGGCTACCAAAACTTCATTAGATATTCTTCACGCATATTTACCGTACAAGAGAAAAACAGACCAACAGACATCAAAAACACTGGAAACGAGACACATAGTAGATGTAAAGCTTCCGTGCTGGCGAGTGACTGTAACAGTTTGTACACAAACATGGCTGCGAGGTTTGCTTCGTTAAAAGCAGAAGATTTAACGAGAAAGACGCGCTGAACACCCGAAAGGCTACAAAAATCTTCACTGGATATTCTTGACGCATATTTACAAAAGAAAAACAGACCAATGGACATTGAAAAACTGGAAAAGAGAGCAATAGAGGAAATATTGTCAAAGTTCTACTTGGAGGTGAGGAAAAGTGACTTTTACAAGAGGACGTCACTCGTGGACTTCACTCAGCAAAGCCCTTTTGTTTTGAACAACTGCAATGGAACAATATAACTACGAACAAAAGTAACTTTGAACTTGAACCGTCTACCTGGATATAGCTTGTATATAAGTCGGGTTGTTGTTCAGGATTTTTGGACTTGTACCATTTTTACTGTTAGAACTTTGACTTTGTACAGTACATTGGATTGACAGAACACTGAATTACATTCGATCAGAATCAGCATTCAGTATTGGTAAGTTACCGCCCTGTTCTTAACTTTTTGTAAAATCTATAATTGTTCCATCAAATGTGTACGTATAATAATAATAATAATAATAATAATAATAATAGCTGGCTTTTTCGTGGTCTATTAGATATATTCCATTCAGCTACTCGTCTTCGACTCGTTCAGTATTATGCTAGCTGAATGGAATATATCCGATAGACCACAAAAAAGCCAACCAATATTATTTAAATATAATGCTGTTGCAACGTTCGAAAAACGTGATATAATAAATTTGGACTTTGTAGTGTTCTAAGAACGTTGGGAATACAGAAGAATTCACAGTTGAACATTAAATCAAAACTGAATATTATAATAAGCATTATAATAATATCATCAGAATTTATATAAATATACAGTCGCTTAAAATAAAATTATGTCGAGAGGTTATTACACTTGGCTCATGTTAATGGGGGAAGCCATGGCCTAATGGTTAGAGAAGTAGATTTGGGACCAAAAGGTTGCCGGTTCTATTCCCTGGACCAGCTGGAGTGGCTGAAGTGTCCTTGAGCAAGGCACCTGACCCCAGGCTGCTCTGGGTATATTGTACATGACTCTGAATAAGAGCATCTGTTAAATGTCATTCATGTAATGCCTACTATCTAGTGAATTTTTACAGTAGCTCATAATAGGCAGCTGAGAGTCATCCGGGGAACGGCCAGCGCCTTCTAGTCCTTCAGAGAAGGCCCAAACATATCAGCATTTCAAATGTTATATTTAATTTCTTTCATTATTTCATAATTTCATAATAATGATTCTCTTCTAGGCGGCATGGTGGTGTAGTGGTTAGCGCTGTCGCCTCACAGCAAGAAGGTCCTGGGTTCGAGCCCCGGGGCCGGTGAGGGCCTTTCTGTGCGGAGTTTGCATGTTCTCCCCGTGTCCGCGTGGGTTTCCTCCGGGTGCTCTGGTTTCCCCCACAGTCCAAAGACATGCAGGTTAGGTTAACTGGTGGCTCTAAATTGACCGTAGGTGTGAATGTGAGTGTGAATGGTTGTCTGTGTCTATGTGTCAGCCCTGTGATGACCTGGCGACTTGTCCAGGGTGTACCCCGCCTTTCACCCGTAGTCAGCTGGGATAGGCTCCAGCTTGCCTGTGACCCTGTAGAAGGATAAAGTGGCTAGAGATAATGAGAGATGAGAGAGAGAGATTCTCTTCTAATTCAAATTTGGCCTCATTTTCTATCAAATTTGTTTCAGAAATGAAAGGGTTACTGTCCTGAAAACATTAAAATCGAGTTATACAATGAGATTGTTTTGTTTGATGTCTCTAGGTTGAGAAGAGTTTAGAGCTGCTCACTCACTGGTTAGGCTGGGCTGCCAACTCTCACGCAATGAGTGTGATACACACGCATTTGATTGTCTTCACACGCTCACACGCCATACCTCCAATTTCTCACGCTAGAAAAAAAATCTAGTTTAGCTATCTAATCTAGGCTACCCATTGCGTCGCGCCAACCACTTGCGATCAATCAATTACGCCTTATGCATGGCTAAACAGGCAGAGCGGTGTTCCCTTCTGTACACACTCCCCTATGGTAGGTGGCGCATCTAATGATGCTGCACTCGCCGGAAGTTGGATAATTGCCTATCGTCAATTTAGAGGAAGAGGAGAGAGAAGAAGGTATCTGAGTTGAAGACGGGTGTCTCAGACAGGTTTGTGCATATGCACGCCAATGTGTGGCGTTACTGGTGTAATTATGAACTTATATAAAGTTTCTTAATTGTTTTAGCCTATAAGTGTTGTGAGAATATTTAATGCCATATCGAGAGCTGTGTACTAGGCATGCTAAATCATTATAGGCCTACTGCCGTGCCACAGCCTCTATCTTCCCCAACAAGCAGCACAGGAGAGCACCTCCTTAGCACATGGTTATTAAGGTGCATTTTTAGTTTGTTTACTGTATGTTATCATACTTTATGACTTTATTTGAAGCCATACTGGAAATGTTGCAAAATAAAGCAAGTAAGAGATAATATTACAAATGCAAGAAGAGCCATTAGCCACCATACCTATTGTTTATTTACAGGGTATTTATTTTTAATTATTTATGATGTATGTAATTGCTCAGTTAAAGTAAATAAAGCATGGTCACCTGTAATATCAAAGAACTTGAACTTGTGAATAATTAAAAAAAAAGACAGAGAACAATATACTGAGGAGACAGGGTTTCAAAGAGGGCAAGACAGGTAGAGAATATTTCTCAGATAACAGGCCCTGATGAATGCGCTATTACTAATAAGAAACATAGATAAGAAATAAATTAATAAGAAATATATTAATATAGCTTATTTAAGTATGACCAAAATTTTTAAGCCCAACTTTGTGTGCACATTCCCACCTATGGCCAAGGTTCAGCTTTTTGTGTTTCAATACTGTTCAAACTTAATCATTTTAATGTTTCTTGTAGCACATGCACAGTTTGCTTACTGTTTAAGCATTTTATTTGTTCTTTTGCTGTTGATATTTTTCCCCATGCCAATCTTCTGCTGAACCCAGTGGTGGGGAAAGCCCTTAAATGCATAATGAATAGTCAGTGAGGGACAATCTTATTTTTTGCAACAGTTATTAAAAACTTAACATTTAGTTTCAATACAGAAGGTGTTTAGGCTTAGCTGATGAAATATTTTCAAACATGAACTTGCCTTTAAATCTGAAACACAGGTCTATAGGGCTACAGGAACATTGGCAGTCATCTGTAGTTTTCTAGTGTGGGGGCTTTTAAACCAAAACTTGGTGCTTTTGTTGGCCACAAGCTGAAGGCCTGGCAAGTCAGGGTGTGTAAGAATGTAGATATGGCACAGCAGGCCACTCCAAAAATCCACCAGAATGCAGGAACATCTACTAAATCCAAAATCTCAAACCTCCCCCATTGTCCATCTCCAGCTGGACGACCCACAAACAAAACACCAGAATGCAGGGGGACAAGTGAATATCAAACTGAATACAAAATTCCCACTTACTGCATGGTGTGCAGAAAAATTTTGCCGTCGACCCCCCCCCCCAAAAAAAATCTCACTCCAAGGAATTTTGAAAAGTTGGGTTGGCAGCCCTGGGTTAGGACTTCATTGCCGGGACAGAAGGCCATGGCAGTGTATGTTTATGTAGGAAGTGACAGATGAATGAACCAGATTTTGATTGATAGTGGGCGGGACCAAAAATGTATCGCCCTCAGCCTTCTTGAAGCCCAACGTGAGCTTAACCGCGAGTCGGCGCCGTCAGCGCAGCAGTGAAGTCACCTTCCAGCCAGTCTAGCGTTCATCAGTAGTGTTAATGAATGCTAATAAAGCAGTCAAGCCAGTGCTATCGAGAGCTACAGGCTAACAACCAAGAAACTAAGATTTCTGTCTCTAGACTCTTCTTCCACACTGCACGCTCACTACAGTATTTTTCACTCAGACTTAATTATTCATTTCCCTGTGTAATTTACTGAGTTACTTTTAAAATCAACATCGACACCTACACACAACGGAGCGACCTGGCAGTGTGCTGCTAATCCCTTACAAAATTCTTTACCCTGTTGCTTTTTTGGTGTCTGGCTGAGCTCAAGTCCCAGCTCTAATAGTGACGGTTCACCACTGCATCCAGCATATAGTCTAGCAACTCTTTCTGAGCAGTTTGAGGTAATATCATTAAACAGGTTTCAGTAAAATTTCCAACCCTAGTAATCTCAAAAAAACAAATAAAACACCTCAAATTAGTACAAAAAAATTGTCTTCTTTTTCTCAGCATTTGCTTGAGCAACAAGTGTTTCGGACATACAGTACCAGTCAAAAGTTTGTTTGTACACCCCTACTCGTTCATAGCTTTTTCTGTATTTTGACTATTTTCTACAATCCTGGAGACATCAAGTCTATGAAATAACACATGGAACATATATGGAATTATGTCGTAAACAAAAAAGTGTTTAAAAAACCCTCAAACGTTTCATATTTTAGATTCTTCAAAGTAGCCAGCGTTTACCTTGATGACGCTTTGATGGCACTATTGTCATTATCTTAACCAGCTTCATGACGTCGTCACCTGGAATGCTTTTTAATTAACAGATGTGTCTCGTCAAAAGTTAATGAGTGCAATTTCTTGCCTTCTTAATGCGTTTGAGATCTCATCTCATCTCATTATCTGTAGCCGCTTTATCCTGTCCTACAGGGTCGCAGGCAAGCTGGAGCCTATCCCAGCTGACTACGGGCGAAAGGCGGGGTACACCCTGGACAAGTCGCCAGGTCATCACAGGGCTGACACATAGACACAGACAACCATTCACACTCACATTCACACCTACGGTCAATTTAGAGTCACCAGTTAACCTAACCTGCATGTCTTTGGACTGTGGGGGAAACCGGAGCACCCGGAGGAAACCCACGCGGACACGGGGAGAACATGCAAACTCCGCACAGAAAGTCCTTCATCGGCCACGGGGCTCGAACCCGAACCTTCTTGCTGTGAGGCGACAGCGCTAACCACTACACCACCGTGCCGTCCGTGTTTGAGATCAAACAGTAAATAATAAAAATACAGTAACTAGCCCTATTCCATCCACAACTGTAGTAATCCATATTACATCAAGAATGGCTCAACTAAGTAAAGATAAACGACATCCATCATTACTTTAAGACATGAAGTGTCTTTTAATGAATAAAAATAAAGAAAAAATGTTGAATTAGAAGGTGTGTCCAAACTTTTGACTGGTCCTGTATTAATGACATACAGACATTATCCAAAACATAATTCAATTTGATATCAAACAAGACCTTGGCCTATCATGAGTATTTTAACTAGACCAATCTGGCAACCTTGTTGTTACCGTAACTGTCTGTATGCTGTTCCTCCTCCTCCTTCCCAGAGCATGGGGCAGTGTTGTTCCTGCCCATCCATCCATCCATCCATCCATCCATTATCTGTAGCCTTTTATCCTGTGCAGGGTCGCGGGTAAGCTAGAGCCTGTCCCAGCTGACTACGGGTGAGAGGTGGGGTACACCCTGGACAAGGCGCCAGATCATCGCAGGGCTGAACATACAGCGCCCTCCACAATTATTAGCACCCCTCGTTAAGATATGTTCTTAGGCTTCTAATAAAATCATTTAAAAAAAAAAATATTTTGCAACAATGCAAAAAAAGAGAAAAATCCAGCCTTTAATTCGAGTGACTTTATCCAGTGGGAAAAAAAATCCCACATTAAGAAATAATTCTTTTACATGAAATCATGTGTGCCACAATTATTGGCACCCCTGATGTTAATACTTTGCACAACTCCCTTTTGCCAACAAGACAGCACTTAATCTTCTCCTATAACATTTCACAAGATGGGAGAATACAGAGAGAGGGATATTCGACCATTCCTCTTTGCACAATCTCTCTAAATCATCCAGAGTCCTGGATCCTCTCCTATGCACTCTCCTCTTCAGCTCACCCCACAGGTTTTCAATTGGGTTGAGGTCTGGGGACTGAGATGGCCATGGGAGGAGCTTGATTTTGTGTCTGGTGAACCATTTTTGTGTCGATTTGGCCGCATGTTTAGGGTCATTATCTTGCTGAAAGACCCAGTGACAACCCATCTTCAGCTTTCGGGCAGAGGCCACCAGATTTTGATTTAAAATGTCCTGGTATTTCAAAGAGTTCATGATGCCATGCACCCTGACAAGGTTCCCAGGGCCTTTGGAAGAGAAACAGGCCCACAGCATCACCGATCCTCCCCCGTACTTCACAGTGGGCATGAAGTGCTTTTCCGCATACTCATCTTTTGTGTTACGCCAGACCCACTTAGAGTGTTTACTGCCAAAAAGCTCTATCTTGGTCTCATCTGACCAAAGCACACGGTCCCAGTTGAAGTCCCTGTACCACTTGGCGAACTCCAGACATTTACATTTATGCTTGTAAGTGAGAAAAGGCTTTTTCCGTGCATGCCTCCCAAACAGCTTGTTGGCATGTAGATAGCGCCTGATGGTTGTTATGGAGACTTTGTGACCCCAAGATGCTACTCTTTGATGCAATTCTCTAACAGTGAGCTTTGGAGAACTTTTTACTTCTCTTACCATCCTCCTCACTGTGCGTGGTGGCAAGATAAACTTGCATCCTCGTCCAGGCTTGTTTGCCACTGTTCCAGTTGTTTTAAACCTCTTGACGATTCCTCTGACTGTAGATATGGGCAGGTGTAGGCGAGCGGCTATTTTCTTGTAGCCATTGCCTGACTTATGAAGGTCGACACACATCTGCCTTACTTGAATGGTGTGTTCTCTTGTCTTTCCCATGTTGAAGAGTGGATTAGAGAAATAGGCCTCTGTGTCACATCATATTTATACCCCAGGGAAACAGGATGTGATGAATTACTAATTAAAGGTTCCTAGATACTCTGATCAACTTTATAAACTACAGTAGAAATGACAGAAATGCTTCACTTACATTTATTTTCTAGGAATTGTTATGCGTGCCAATAATTGTGGAACAGGTGATTTTTATGAAAAATAATTATTTCTTAGTCAGGGATTTTTTTTTTTTAATTCACTTGAGTTAAGGGTTACATTTTTCTACAATTTTCAGTGTGAGATTATGCTTCTGAAATAAAAATTGAATTTATTTTAAAGCTTTTAACACATCTTAACCAGGGGTACCAATAATTGTGGAGGGCGCTGTAGAGACAAACAACCATTCATGCCTATGGTCAATTTAGAGCCACCAATTAGCCTAACCCACATGTCTTTGGACTGTGGGGGAAACCGGAGCACCCGGAGGAAACCCACGGGGAGAACATGCAAACTCCGCACAGAAAGGCCCTCGCCAGCCACGGGGCTCGAACCCGGACCTTCTTGCTGTGAGGCGACAGCGCTAACCACTACACCACCGTGCCGCCTTAGGCATTAATTCATTTTCTATAACAGCAGCTCTAACAGTAAGCAAGGCAAATCATAGTTTGTTTGCTTTTTTTTAATTACAATAATGCTTTAATTCAAATATGTTTCTACGATCGGCAACAACTAATACTGAAACATATTTTTTTTAATGTGGCTCGGTTTCCTGTGAGGAGCAATAAGATGAATAAAACACATGCTGTTAAAGGAAAATAGCGGACTTCAGGGTGGTAGTTGCTTTGCGTCTGGCCACACTGCACCCCGCTGTTGGATCTTTTCCAATAACAGCATGCCCGTCATGTTTTACTACTTACTTTGAGCCTATTTAATGGTCAAAAAAATGATGTTGCACTCATGTTTCCTAAAATATACTGTGGTACACCACAAGAATACAAGAATCTTGCTTCTCTGTGTTTCAGCCTATATATACACACACACACTTCCACTCGCTGGTATAATTAACAAATAAAACATTTCTTTTCATCCAGATACAGATGGCATACGTCTTTCTTGTGTCACGCTCAGACTGCGCGAGTGCTTCGATGACAGTGTGGGTGTGTCATTTTTTTCCTGCAGTATGATAGAAGTCCTTATTACAAGAAAGAAAGGACAAAGGAAAGACTGATGGTGTTATTTTGAGTCTCTGCCTCTGAAAAACTCACATTAGTAATATCTGCAGAATGGTAACCTTGTAATATCTCTATATTCCAAGAATGTCCTCCTTATACAGCTTAGACATCTTTCAGTCATCGAGCCTGTTTGCTGTCTTATCTGATCTACCCAGGAGTTGTACCAAGCTGGGATATGTGAAAAGGATTTCACTGTGCTGTAATGTATATGTGATGAATAAAGGCTTCCTCTTTTTTCTCCTTGTTTTTCTTCTTATTGTTCACGAAAAAAAAGAATCAGCATGAAATAAAACACAAACTGAAAGCAATTTAAAAACAAATGCAATTATACCAAATCAAATTCAAATTATTATTTTTTGTAATGCATAGTACGACATGCAGTGAAATGCTTCATGCTTAATGGAGTGCTCCGTAAATAGTAAAGATAGTTTAAAAAAAGGAAAATTAGTAAAAAGAAACGAATGTAATAAATGGAATAAAAAATAAAATGATAGAATAATCTGCGGGGTGGCACGGTGGTGTAGTGGTTAGCGCTGTCGCCTCACAGCAAGAAGGTCTGGGTTCGAGCCCCGTGGCCGGCGAGGGCCTTTCTGTGTGGAGTTTGCATGTTCTCCCCGTGTCCGCGTGGGTTTGCTCCGGGTGCTCCGGTTTCCCCCACAGTCCAAAGACATGCAGGTTAGGTTAACTGGTGACTCTAAATTGACCGTAGGTGTGAATGTGAGTGTGAATGGTTGTCTGTGTCTATGTGTCAGCCCTGTGATGACCTGGCGACTTGTCCAGGGTGTACCCCGCCTTTCGCCCGTAGTCAGCTGGGATAGGCTCCAGCTTGCCTGCGACCCTGTAGAACAAGATAAAGCAGCTAGAGAGAATGAGATGAGATGAGAATAATAATAGTAATAATAAAAAGTCCACCAAAAGAAGGTCAGGATGTCGTTACAATGGTGTAGCAGCCACAGTCCCACCAAAAGGCGCATGAAGATAAATCCCACACCGCCTGCAAAGCCGCCATGATGCCGCCAGGCAACATTGCTCAGAACACCACGCCAAGCACAAAAGCACCGCTGCACAGAGCGCTGGATAACCTCGATGTTAAATGAGCTCACTGCAGTTCATAGCGACGAGCACAGCCATCACCCACGGCGAACCAAGGCCTAGAGGAAACCGACGCCCAAAAGTGGGTCTGGAGCTACACCACAACCGGCGGACAAAACACTGAAACAAAAAACAAACATCAAACTACACAAACACAAAAAAGAAAAACAAACGGGAAAATAAAATAAAATAAAAAGCTCCGGTAAGAAGCGACAGCCAGAATGCATACAGCGTACTCTCAACCGGAAACGGGGAATAACTGTGGATATAAGCCATGTACGACGAGATTGAGTGGAATAACTGTTTTATCTTATCCACATTCACTGGCTTTTGAGAAACAGAGCATTTTTATTTTTACTTTTTGCAAATTTGATAAATAAAAACTTTATACAAAACGTCCGACAAAATAATTTCCGCTTAGAATGGAAACAAACCAGCGGAATGACAGGAGCAATTTGTGAAAAAAAGATACGTTCTTACCATCAAATTCCCATATTTTGTTGCTTTTTTATTTTTATTTTATTTATTTATTTATTTATTTATTTATTGGGGGGGGGGGGGGTCTTCTTTTTCTTCTTTAGTTTTTTTTTTTTTTTTAGTGGTTGGCAAACCAACTTAAAGGTGCATTACCGCCACCGACTGGGCTGGAGTGTGGAACAGGAGATATTGTCGGGGGAACTATATTCTTTTAGCTATTTCTGTTTCTTTTAAATATTTGACAACTATTTTGGGGGTCTTGTTTTCGAGTAGAGTTTTTATTTCATCCTCAGTTGGTTCAGCAACACACTCCACCATTTTGTTTTTCTCTACTCACTGTATATGAGCTGATAGCCTAGTAGTAGAGTAGACAATCAGAGGGTGCGATTGCTCATATCCAGTATATATATATATATATATATATATATATATATATATATATATATATATATATATATATATTACACTGTAATTAATTAAATTGCACAAAGAGGTACAATTGCAATGGAAATGTCCTGTATATATTGCATGAAGAGGTGTAAGAGATGTAAGAAATGGGGGGGAATGAGGGTGAAGTGGTGACGAGACCTAGTTATTGTCAGTTATTGTCAGCTATTGTCCTGGTTAAGAGCCTGAATGGCCTGAGGGAAGAAGCTCCTCCTCATTCTCTCCATGGAAGCGAAAGCACTTGAGAAAAGTCCATGGTTGGGATAGCTGAGGTTCTTCATTGTCTTCCTGGCTTTAGTCCGGCACTGCTTGGTGTAGAGAGATCGCAGGTCAGGGAGCTTGGTGTGGATCATGCACTTGGCTGATCGCACCACTCTCTGGAGAGCACGTCTGTCCTGCTTAATGCTGTTCCCAAACCAGGTGGAGATATTTCCTGTCAGGATGCTCTCAGTGGTGCAGGAGTAAAAGTTCCTCAGAACCCTCGGTGGAAGACAGAAGTGTCTGAGATTTTCTGAAATGGAACAAACACTGGTGGGCCTTGATGTGGCAAGACCATGACAGGTCTTGCGTGATGTGAATGCCCAGGTACCAAAAACTGTCCACTCTCTCCACTGGGGTCCTGTTGATGTAGAGGGGCTTGGAGTTACTCCACTGCTTTGTGCAAAAATCCATGATCAGCTTCTGGAGGAGGAGGTTGTTGTCCTGGCATCAGTTCTCCAGGGTTCTGACCTCCTTCGGGTAAACCTCTTCATACCATACCTCACATACAGTATGCTTATTGTATTATTACCTCTGTCAGCTTTGTTGGAGGAGGTTATGTTTTCACCTCCGTTCGCTTGTCTTTTCCCAGTGTAACTCAAAAAGTAGTGAATGAATTTTCATAAAATTCTGAGGAAAGGTGACCCATGGGCCAAGGAACACATGATTATATTTTGATACAAATCCAGATATGTATGTGGATCCAGGATTATTATTTTTTTTAAGTGAAAAGTAGTGAACTGATTTTGATGAAACTTGGTGCACAACTTTAGTATTATCTTACGTTCAAGTGATTTGATTTTGATGTTAATAATATGTGGCTTGATGGAGGTATGCCCTCTGGTTTATCTGCAAATTAGATATCAAGGAGCTCGTGATGTGCTTGTGATGTCTGTTTTGCAGTAAAAGTGTTGTATTAAAAATGCAAAACACCAGAAACTCTGCTATGACAAAAAAAGAATAGAATAATGTAACAAAATTAGTATGACTGTAAATTTTAAAGTTAGAGCCAATATCATATCAATAGCATGATAGATTATGTCACACAACTTTTTTTTTATTGGAGAGCATGGACATAAACTTTGTTCAACTTAGTTGTTATTGTTGCTGTTTAGTCATTATAAACTGACTGGAAGGAGCCGATATGATGTTAAAATTTTGTATTTAACATTTTGATTTGTATTTTTCTCCCTTTCCATGTCATCTATCTATCTATCTATCTATCTATCTATCTATCTATCTATCTATCTATCTATCTATCTATCTATCTATCTATCTATCTATCTGTCTACAGTGGGGCAAAAAACTATTTAGTCAGCCACCAATTGAGCAAGTTCTCCCACTTAAAAAGATGAGAGAGGCCTGTAATTTTCATCATAGGTACACTTCAACTATGAGAGACAGAATGGGGGGAAAGAATCCAGGAAATCACATTGTAGGATTTGTAATGAATTAATTGGTAAATTCCTCGGTAAAATAAATATTTGGTCACCTACAAACAAGCAAGATTTCTGGCTCTCACAGACCTGTAACTTCTTCTTTAAGAGGCTCCTCTGTCCTCCACTCGTTACCTGTATTAATGGCACCTGTTTGAACTCGTTATCAGTATAAAAGACACCTGTCCACAACCTCAAACAGTCACACTCCAAACTCCACTATGGCCAAGACCAAAGAGCTGTCAAAGGACACCAGAAACAAAATTGTAGACCTGCACCAGGCTGGGAAGACTGAATCTGCAATAGGTAAGCAGCTTGGTGTGAAGAAATCAACTGTGGGAGCAATTATTAGAAAATGGAAGACATACAAGACCACTGATAATCTCCCTCGATCTGGGGCTCCACGCAAGATCTCACCCCGTGGGGTCAAAATGATCACAAGAACGGTGAGCAAAAATCCCAGAACCACACGGGGGGACCTAGTGAATGACCTGCAGAGAGCTGGGACCAAAGTAACAAAGGCTACCATCAGTAACACACTAGGCCGCCAGGGACTCAAATCCTGCAGTGCCAGACGTGTCCCCCTGCTTAAGCCAGTACATGTCCAGGCCCGTCTGAAGTTTGCTAGAGAGCATTTGGATGATTGAGAAGAAGATTGAGAGAATGTCATATGGTCAGATGAACCTAAAGTAGAACTTTTTGGTAAAAACTCAACTTGTCGTGTTTGGAGGAGAAAGAATGCTGAGTTGCATCCAAAGAACACCATACCTACTGTGAAGCATGGGGGTGGAAACATCATGCTTTGGGGCTGTTTTTCTGCAAAGGGACCAGGACGACTGATCCGTGTAAAGGAAAGAATGAATGGGGCCATGCATCGTGAGATTTTGAGTGAAAACCTCCTTCCATCAGCAAGGGCATTGAAGATGAAACGTGGCTGGGTCTTTCAGCATGACAATGATCCCAAACACACCGCCCGGGCAACGAAGGAGTGGCTTCGTAAGAAGCATTTCAAGGTCCTGGAGTGGCCTAGCCAGTCTCCAGATCTCAACCCCATAGAAAATCTTTGGAGGGAGTTGAAAGTCCGTGTTGCCCAGTGACAGCCCCAAAACATCACTGCTCTAGAGATCTGCATGGAGGAATGGGCCAAAATACCAGCAACAGTGTGTGAAAACCTTGTGAAGACTTACAGAAAATGTTTGACCTCTGTCATTGCCAACAAAGGGTATATAACAAAGTACTGAGATGAACTTTTGTTATTGACCAAATACTTATTTTCCACCATAATTTGCAAATAAATTCTTTAAAAATCAGACAATGTGATTTTCTGGATTTTTTTTTCTCATTTTGTCTCTCATAGTTGAGGTATACCTATGATGAAAATTACAGGCCTCTCTCATCTTTTTAAGTGGGAGAACTTGCACAATTGGTGGCTGACTAAATACTTTTTTGCCCCACTCTATCTATCTATCTATCTATCTATCTATCTATCTATCTATCTATCTATCTATCTATCTATCTATCTATCTATCTATCTATCTATCTATCTATCTATCTATTTTCATAGACATCTTCACCTGACACCCAGACAGTGTCCAAACAGCTCAGACAATTAACACACATAATAAAAAGTTCTCAGGGGTCCAATCCTTTCTAAGACCATTAAAAACTAAAAGTAGAGTTGATCAGGGCCGTGTTATTCTGACTTGTTACTCTGGTTAATGGCTGCTAGAATCAAGCTATTTTTATACCATTTTGTTCAACACCTTGGGACTACAAACCTTCTCCCCGAGGGAAGAGGATGAAGCTCAGTGTACAGAAGGTGGGAGTTAGGGTTTAATATCGAGGCAGTGTGCTGCTTTAACTGTCTGGTGTACAGGGACTCTTGGTGAAGCTGGTTCTCTCCAATCAACTGACTGGAGCAGTTAATGATTGGATTACAGGAGGTTCTTGTTTTTAAGGATAGGTTTCCAAACCATGACAGCAAGCAAAAAGATACAAGTGATTCAACAAAAGCACAATAAAATAAGGGCATCATGGTTTTATCAGTGTGAAAGGAACTCAGTTTCCTCAGACAGAACAAAAGCCGACGCCCCTTTCTGCATTTGGCTTCACAATTTTCCTCCAAATTCAGTTTTGAGTCAATCATTGTCTCTAGATATTTGTCAGACTGCACACATTCCAGTATCTGACCCTTAATGGAGATCTATCTATCTATCTATCTATCTATCTATCTATCTATCTATCTATCTATCTATCTATCTATCTATCTATCTATCTATCTATCTATCAATCAATCAATCAATCAATCAATCAATAATCAATCAATCCATCCATCCATCCATCCATCCCTCCATCTATCTATCTATCTATCTATCTGTCTGTCTGTCTGTCTGTCTATCTATCTATCTATCTATCTATCTATCTATCTATCTATCTATCTATCTATCTATCGATCAATCCATCCATCAATCCATCCATCAATCCATCCATCAATCCATCCATCCATCTATCAATCCATCCATCCATCCATCTATCTATCCATCCACCCACCCACCCATCTATCTATCTATCTATCTATCTATCTATCTATCTATCTATCTATCTATCTATCTATCTATCTATCTATCTATCATTCCACCCACCCATCTATCATCTAGTTTGTGAGCAAGATCACAAAATGTAGAATGGATAGTATACAGTTTTTCTCAATCGCTTTGGTGCATTTCTCACATCACTATTTACATTTGCACAGCAGTTAGTGCATTTCTCAAAACAATTAGTACAAACTGCAAAACCTAGTGGATAACCTGCAGAAGCACGTCACTTGCTCAAAATGGATAGTCCATTGCTCAAAAGCAAGTATTCATGTCAATGAAACTGCCAGTGTCATCAAAATGAGAAGTCTTGACACCATAGTTTATGAACAAGATAGTCAATTGGCTTTGTCATGTTTTCATTATGACAGTTTATTCTCTGTGTTTTCCAATGCAAAAAAAAAGGTCAGAACTCGCTGAAACTACCTGAAAGACTACTTGTACAGCCATTTGAAAACTACAGTAAAGTTGCATATTGCTGTAGTTAGGGGAGTAAGTGAGTACAAGACACTGAATACGCATGTTTCACATTTTTACTGTATTATGCTCTTCGCAATACTACAGCATTGTGCAAAAGAAAAATACAGTAACCTACAGTCACTGTCAATCAGAAAAAAACATAAGAAACACCCTTTTGGTAGAGCTGTGCACAATTGCGAACAATATACAGTAACAGTACATACTGTATTGTAACGGAACATGGGTACAGTTTTCATTCTGGCACATCCAGACGTTCCTGTCTGTTTGGCCACATATTCTCATCGACATCAGAACGGATATTTTCTCTTGCAATGCAGCGAGGAAAGTATCTCCTTGAGTGACGAATCCATGCTCTGCATGAATCTGCAGCGATGTCATCACATGCTGCATCCATGGCTGCTAGCAGGGCCATTTGTGTATGTGGACACCGGTCATACACCTTCCACCTCCAGGCAGAGAAAAACTCCTCTATGGGATTAAGGAATGGGGAGTAGGGAGGGAGATATTCAACCAGCATCCTCTGCTGTGCTGCAAACCACTGTGTGACCAGATGTGAGTGGTGAAAACGTTCATTATCCCACACAACAACATACTGGTTGAGTTGGCCTTCACCCCTCTCATTCTCAGGGACTATGTCCCTGTAAAGAGTGTCTAAAAAAGTCAGCAGATGTTGTGCATTGTATGGACCAAGAAGGGGGATATGGGTGAGGACACCATTGTCTGAGATGGCTGCACACATTGTAATATTCCCTCCGCCTTGGCCTGGGACATCAGTGGTTGCGCTCTGTCCAATGATATTTCTTCCACGCCTTCTACCTTTGGCCAAATTGAAGCCCGCCTCATCAATGTATATGAATGTGTGCAGTGGTTCCCTGGCTTCCAGCTCCAGTATATGCTTTAGAGAGAGAGAGAGAGAGAGAGAGAGAGAGAGAGAGAGAGAGAAATGTAACAACTTTTCTTGTGTAACATACTGTAATGCATTTTGAAAAATACAGTATACATTATGTTCTGTGAATACATATACAGAATTGCATGAAACTACACAAAGTAAAACTGTTTACAGTGCTGAACATTAGAGTATACACAAAAGACATGTTTTACCTGTACATACTGGTGACGCATCTCCTTCACTCTCTCACTGTTCCGTTCAAACGGCACTTTGTACAGTTGTTTCATGCGCATTTCATTTCTCCTGAGCACTCTGTCAATTGTTGCAACTGACACAGATTCAATATTGGCAAATACATTGTTATCTTCTATGACAGCACTTTGAATTTCTCTCAACCTTATAGCGTTGTTTGCAACCACCATTGCACAAATAGCTTCCTCCTGCTGTGGGGTAAAAAGGGGCCCTCTTCCTCCACCTCTGCGAGGTTGTCTATCAATCCTATGTCATGCAGAGTAAAATTTCAGTAATGTACAGTAAACATGAGATACTGTATTACAGTATGAGATATTGGATTACTGCCTGTGGCAGCGGGGGCGTGGTCTAGCATCGGTCTGTGACAGGAGGGCGGAGTCGGGGAAGTTAAGTGGCAGAATCACTACACCTGTTGTTAATTAATGTATTTGTGTGTCTTCCCAGTGACCGCGCCCTATTTAAGGAGAGAGAGTGAGAGCAGAGGGAGCTCTCTCGACAACCAGACAGCTGATGTGTGTGCGTGTTTGCAACTGCAAAGTGCAAATAAAAGAGAGTTTTGTGAGATCAGTTCTGTCCTGCCGTCCTTCTGTGCTCCACCCACCTACATGGACTGCTACACTGCCCAATACTGTACTATACATACCTGTTCTCCCTACGAAATGTTTGAATGATTGAATTCACTGTGGTTCTTCCAACATTTGGTTGGACCCACTGACCAGCCTCAGCCATTGTGAGGCCGTGATTGATCACATGGTCCACAAGTGTAGCCCTAATTTCATTAGGAATCTGCCTATATACTTGACCTCTTCTCCCTCCTCCCCTGTTTTGTGCTCTTCCCCTTCCCCTTCCTCCCTGCATCCTTACCCCTCTTCCATGATGCTGACCTTCCATTTCTATGTCACAGAATTGTAGAAAAGGTACACACTGTGTCCTGCTCGGTTCATACTGTATATTCTTGCAAATGGGGGTTCATGGGATTCCTCCCTGAATGATTGTGAACAAGTGGCTTGTCATTGGTTACAACTAATACTTCACACACCTCCTCGTGAGTGAAAGCTGAAGTTCACCTGAGAGCAATTGTTCAATTTAGGAGACATTTCCAGTAAAAAATGATTAAGAAATGTCTAAAATTTGCTTGACAGAATTTGACAACGAGTTCAACAATTTTGTATGTAATGACTCAAGCAATGAAACGAAGACTATTAGTTTTATTGTGAATGACTATTCAGCATGGCGGCACGGTGGTGTAGTGGTTAGCGCTGTCGCCTCACAGCAAGAAGGTCCGGGTTCGAGCCCCGTGGCCGGCGAGGGCCTTTCTGTGCGGAGTTTGCATGTTCTCCCCGTGTCCGCGTGGGTTTCCTCCGGGTGCTCCGGTTTCCCCCAAAGACATGCAGGTTAGGTTAACTGGTGACTCTAAATTGACCGTAGGTGTGAATGTGAGTGTGAATGGTTGTCTGTGTCTATGTGTCAGCCCTGTGATGACCTGGCGACTTGTCCAGGGTGTACCCCGCCTTTCACCCGTAGTCAGCTGGGATAGGCTCCAGCTTGCCTGCGACCCTGTAGAAGGATAAAGCGGCTAGAGATGATGAGATGAGATGAGACTATTCAGCATCCATAAGTATAGTTCATTTTGACTGACATGACATAAGCAAATGATAATGTTATAAAACAGCATTGTATTGTATGAAAGCACCTGATAGATGTCCAAAATCATTTGCAATTTGTTCAGAGGAAGGAGAAATTGCTACTATGATGTGCACAAATAACTAAATGTTGTGGAGGTCGAACTAATAGTTATGAGAATTTACATTCTGATCTGAGAATTGCACCAAAGCGACTGAGAAAAACTGTAAACTCATATTTATGTAATAAATTTATAAACTCAAATTGAAAGAATGGTGTACTTACAGTATGAATCAGAGCAAATCCTAACTGCTGCAAATATATTCATTTAGAAACTATTGTTTACAAATCCAATGAGTACACAATACTCCGAAATGCTCCTGAGCAAAACAAATCCCTCATCAAGAAATGCTTATTTTCAACAAAAACACATGTGACACTATTATTAGCACCCCTGCATTTAATACTTTCTACACCCTCCCCTTGCCAGTAAAACAGGACCAAGTATTTTTTCTCCTATAACATTTTATAAGGTTGGAGATACAGAGCAGGACATCTGAGACCATTTCTCTTGACACAATCTCTCCAGATCATCCAGGGTCCTCGGCCCTGTCTTCTGCACCCTCCTCTTCAGCTCAGCCCACAGAAAACTAATTCATAAGAACCTGCAGATACCGATTAGTGTGAACCTTTGAGAATGATTAGAACAAGTGTGGTGGCTTAGCATTCTTAGATCCTGTTACATCTTCGTTCCTATGAAATCCATCAAGCTAAATGATCCATGTCATTGTAACCCTCTACAGAATAAGAGAGTAATTCCACAGTGCTGTTAATGTGCATCAGAACTGAAGTTGCTTGTGCTTCCAAATTGATTTGTATTTCATTTGCACAGAACTAATAGGAAAATGCATCCAGACAAATACGACTGACTCGAGCAGACTGGTCTACCCGATTCAACTAATCAAATATCAAATACTTGTGTGTATGGGTCTAATTGGTGACCTGAGCTCATGTGAATGGCAATCAATAGGGCTGAGTACTCGAATGGAAATGTAGATTGCAATGCTAATGCTACTACTACTACTACTAATAATAATAATAATAATACCATCCAATTTCAAAACCAATAAAATGTATGCATTCCGTCAATGCAATTGTGTTCATTTTGCTCAATAAAAACTTTACTATATCACAAGACAATCAGAAGATTTTTATGTATAAACATCATTTTGATGCTGAGATTGACAAACAAGGAAAATTGCAAACGGGTTACCCAAATGCAGTTAGTTCAATTAAGCAGTAACGGATATAACATGTTTTGTTTTTTTTTTCCTGTAGATTGTGTGCACATAATGGCTTTCAACAGTGACGCTACTTGAGTAACAGCTCCCCCTTGTGAGTAAGTGGATATCAGTAGACCAAAGCAAAGTCTTCCACTTGTGAGGACCAGCCACGTTATGGTGCTCATGAGATTAGTTGAGATTAGTTGGACTAGGTTTAATTAGTTAATTCGTTTCTGCTTTGATACGAATACAAATCACATCCTTCTGGACTAAACAGTGAGCCAGAACAGATTGCCATGACTGTTCTTCAGCATGCAAAGTTATTTTACCAAACATTGAGCGGTAAGGCTCCTATGATTGACCTCTCTTGTGGCTCCATCACAAACACCACGCAACAGTTTAACAATCGATAATAACCCCATAAGTGTTGAACTGATTGCTTGATCACTGCCCTGTATTAAACAGGGAGTTACAACAAGATCACATACTTTTTAGCATGTGGTTTGGAACACAGCCACAGATTTCGATGTCGATTTTAGGCACTGAAGATAATCAGAGCTGTGCTGATATCCAGAACAATGGTATGATCTCGAGTATGATATTGCTTTTGTGCAACAATTCGATCAACAAGAAATTAATATCGAGGAAGTGACATTTCGGATAAATGTTCTGTTTGTTTTTGCTGCGCTAGTGGAAAAGGTTCCTGAAGAAACCACACTCACTTTATAGCATGCCAACTAGCTGGCTAGCTAGCTCACACTGATTTGTACATTTCTGTTAACGGTGCTTCCTGTTAAATTGGCGTCCCTGCTAACTTTTCATCTTCATCTGATGAGCTTTCGTTTGTGAAGCCAAAAGCTACAGTATATTCCTGAAACGTATCAGTTATCAGTATCAGCAAGACTGTAATAAGTATGTACAGTAAGTATCAGTTATCTTTTCATGTTGAAAAACTCACATTTTTCATATGAAGCACATCGTGGATTTGAGTGACATATTTAAATAACATTGGCCGGTGTTGAGAGGTCTATCAGATATATTCCTTTCACCTAGCATGAGACTGAATGAGTCGAAGACGAGTAGCTGAAAGGAATATATCTAATAGACCATGAAAATAGTCAGCCAATATTATTATTATTATTATTATTATTATTATTAGGGCGGTACGGTGGTGTAGTGGTTAGCGCTGTCGCCTCACAGCAAGAGGGTCCGGGTTCGAGCCCCGCGGCCGGCGAGGGCCTTTCTGTGTGGAGTTTGCATGTTCTCCCCGTGTCCGCGTGGGTTTCCTCCGGGTGCTCCGGTTTCCCCCACAGTCCAAAGACATGCAGGTTAGGTTAACTGGTGACTCTAAATTGAGCGTAGGTGTGAATGTGAGTGTGAATGGTTGTCTGTGTCTATGTGTCAGCCCTGTGATGACCTGGCGACTTGTCCAGGGTGTACCCCGCCTTTCGCCCGTAGTCAGCTGGGATAGGCTCCAGCTTGCCTGCAACCCTGTAGAACAGGATAAAGCGGCTACAGATAATGAGATGAGATTATTATTATTATTATTATACATACATACACATTCCTTTCGGGTGTTCAATGCATCTTTCTCTTTCAAAATTCTTTCAAAGTCTTCTTGGCGGCCATGTTTGTTTACAAATTGTCACAGTCGCTCGCTAGCATGGAAGTTTTACGTTGTCTTGACAACCATGCAACATCGTAAACCATATTCAATGCTCATTCTCCACTGGGTAGAGTGACGTAATACACGTAGGATAAGTGATATGCTAACAATATTGCATGCTATCGAACCAGATGAATGAAGGGAATAGAACACTTTTTTTTATTCCATTGAAAAAGTGGCCTGTATGTACTGTATAATAATTCCCAATGCTTCACTCCGATGACGTCACTCCCATTGTTTTCCCGCTGACTTGATGTGCGTTGCCAACATGGCGAACCGGTTCAAAATTAAAATTCTTTTCATTAACTTGCTTTTTTTTTCTGAACGCGTCCATATAATATAAAGAACATGACACAGTGGTGTGAAGATATGAAGTTTATCTTTGAGCAGTGAAAAGATTTCACGATTGAGCTCAGCGAACGAGTCTATCCTCTATTTATGTGACATCTCTACTATTTCTAAATTGGATTTCTCATGAATATGCACTGGAAAATGGTGAGTGAAAAAAGAAGCGCTTTTGTCTCTTTGGTGCTATCCTTTTTTTTTTTTAAAACTTGTGTTTTGAACTGTTGAGATTTTTTTCCTGTTAAATGCCATTGTAACTGCTCTAGCAATGTCCTTCTGTGACATTAGAGTGGCAGAGATCTGCTAGCTCTTTATTTAGGAGAAGAAGAAGCCTGTATTTGCCACATGCACACTCAAGCACAGTGAAATTCATCCTCTGCATTTAACTCATCTGAAGCAGTGAACACACACACGCACACACACAAGTGAGCAATGAGCACACCAGAGGTGGACAAAGTACCCAACTTCATGACTTAAGTCAAAGTACAGATCCCGCTGGTCAAATGTTACTCCGATCCAAGTGAAAGTTGTCCAGTCAAATTTTTACTTAAGTTAAAGTACTGAAGTACTCGCTTTTAAAAATACTTAAGTATTAAAAGTACATTTTCTGTCAACGCATTTTTATATTATTGCCACAATGCTTACAAAACCTAACGCCGTTACAGGACAGAAATGCGAATTCACAAAATGAACGCATGCTGTGCCATCATGGTGGTTTAACGTTAGGCTAGCTAGTCAGTGAAGCTCTACCTGACGCTAACAAACTCTTTTCAAACTCCAAATCATATTGGGTAGCTAACGCTACTAGAAAAGAAAGATTTCTGCATTCTGTTTATTTGGCAAGATTATGCTAAAACATATTTCTGAAAGGACTTCAGATAAGTTAACGTTATTCATGTTAGCGTAACTCCATTTTTACATGCTAACTAACAGTGTCCAAGTTAACTAGCTATGTGTAAACGTTAGCTGTGGACAAGGCTACGGCAACTTGGCGGGCAAATCCATAGAAAGTCATTTGACTAACCAGACTGCATCGCTACGATTGCAACATGATTGCTAGCTCTAAAAACACATAACACTTCGTTGCGAGCTTTCTCTTGGAATAAAATGTTTATATCCCTCAATATGCTTCTGCAGGTTGGACGGCGAGTTTTTGTAGACTGCGATATGGTTCGTTTTCGGTAAACATTTAAAATGAAACAAATCTTTATTCCTTTCAGAAAACTGAAACATGGGTTCATGGGCCATGGGTGCGTACGTTCCCCAGAAGAACCACCTCCTTCCATTCTGCCATCAACTGATTGTGTTAAATAATGCTGCGGAGAAATCACTGATCTTGATTTTATACAGTCGATGGACGAGACGTGACCCTAGTGATTACTGATAGGCTGTCTCAGTGTCACTTGCAAAAAAAAACAATCACGTTTTAGAAAAGAAAACAAAAAGCATCCACTTTCAAAGCCACTTCATAGTAACGAGGACCTTGACAGAAATGTAGTGGAGTGAAAAGTACGATATCTGTCTTTCAAATGTAGTGAAATTAAAGTCATAAGTTTCCAAAAAACAATAATACTCAAGTAAAGTACAGATACTCAAAAAGCGTACTTAAGTAAATGTACTTTGTTACTCTCCACCTCTGGAACACACACACACAGAGCAGTGGGCAGCTATACTACAGCACCCAGGGAGTAGTTGGGGGTTAGGTGCCTTGCTCAAGGGCACTTCAGCCCAAGGCTGCCTCAACCTAACCTGTGGGGGAAACCGGAGCCCCTGTTGGCCACTGGGCTCGAACCCAGAAGTTTCTTGCTGTGAGACGACAGTACTAACCACTACACCACCATGCCACCCATTTGTATTTTAATAACGAAAATACAGCACGGCAGCACGGTGGTGTAGTGGTTAGCGCTGTCGCCTCACAGCAAGAAGGTCCAGGTTCGAGCCCCGTGGCTGGCGAGGGCCTTTCTGTGTGGAGTTTGCATGTTCTCCCCGTGTCCGCGTGGGTTTCCTCCGGGTGCTCCGGTTTCCCCCACAGTCCAAAGACATGCAGGTTAGGTTAACTGGTGACTCTAAATTGACCGTAGGTGTGAATGCGAGTGTGAATGGTTGTCTGTGTCTATGTGTCAGCCCTGTGATGATCTGGCGACTTGTCCAGGGTGTACCCCGCCTTTCGCCCGTAGTCAGCTGGGATAGGCTCCAGCTTGCCTGCGACCCTGTAGAACAGGATAAAGCGGCTAGAGATAATGAGATGAGATGAGATGAAAATACAGCACCAATCAACAAATTACTACTAGAATTCCTAAACACTTCAGAAATATTACAGTATCCATACATTTAATGTGTTTCCCTCAGCCACCTAGCTGTATGATCTGACTGTACTCGACCTCGCTTGCAAGTTAGAAACATCTGCAAATCTGCAAAGTGGGGGGAAACAAAAATATCGAATGTAATGATTGCACTATTTGTGACTCTTGTTTGTGGTTTCTTGCTTCCTGTCCAACTGTCCAAAATCTATTCCAAGAATAGATGAGGAATGTGTGTTGGATGTATTGTTTATAGCTCACCCACACATACTATAACTACTTCGCTCAGCTGTTCAATATTATGTTTGGCAAAACTAATGGTTTCACAGCAAAGAATATATTGGCAATTATATTTTCGCAGCCAATGATTTGGGTTGTAACACAGTGACAGCTTGAAAGATTTTCAGCGAAACGTTTACCTTGAGCACGATAACTCTACTAGAACATATTGATATAAATCATGTCCAAGAAAAGCAAGTAAAGCGGCACACAAGTTATAAAGCACTTCGCATGGCTCGAGGCAACATTATAATGACACATGACTGCCGAGTAAATTAACATTTCTGCTTATAACTACTCAAGGTGATGGTTCTGTACATATCGGTGCATGCATTCGTTTTCACTTCTCCCTGATACCTTCATCACGATTTAAAATGTCTTCATTATCTAAGAGTGAGGAAATAGTGACATCCAAACAAAGGATATAGCAAGAATAAGCTTCTTTTTTTTTTAATTGGAATAATTTGCATGTGAAAATTAATTCTATGTATCTTCAACCATTATAATCCATAATTGGCATTTTTCCCCCTGTGCAATATTTCTGTGCAAAATTATTTGCATAATATTAATTAGCAAAACATTCTGTCATAAAGGGGTGAGCTCAAGTGAACATCTGTGCTCTGTTTTTATTTGAAAAGTACTATAATTGCCTGGGGGTCAATCCCTTGTCGACGGCGATAGAGATGACTAAGCTTTCAGTGAATGTTTGCTTTAGGACTCTTTTTACCTTAATCAACCTGCAACTACATGACTTACGCTTGCACTGTGCTCAATTCATCCAGGATCATAGATTATTAAACTACTGTAGGTTGGCAACTGCTTTCCTTAGAATGATGGAATAAAACGACAGGCAAACGTTGGTTATTTTCCAATAACTGCATGCCCTGAAATGTTTTATTCCTCTTAGAGCAAAGGAATTCACCAATGTTAACAAATAGTTGTGCATTGCTGTTGCAACAAATCAGTTCCTGTTATTACCTCCAATAACTTTGCTGGATGAGGTTATGTTTTCGCCTCCGTTTGTTTGTTTGTCAAAAGGAACAATTGATTAAATTTTGATGCAAATCTGGAGATGTATGCAGATCCAGGATTTGTTTTTTTTTTTTGTCTGTTCTCAATGTAACTCAAAAAGTAGTGAACGGATTTGGATGAAATTTGGTGGACAGCTTTAGTATCCAGCATCCTATGGGTGGTGTGGTGATTAACACTGTTACCTCACAGCAAGAAGGTTCTGGGTTCAAGCCCAGTGGCTGATGGGGGCCTTTCTGTGTGGAGTTTGCATGTTCTCCCCATGTCTGCGTGGGTTTCCTCCGGGTGCTCTGATTTCCCCCACAATCCAAAGACATGCAGGTTAGGCTAAAATGGGGTGGCTTTGGGCTGAAGTTCCCTTGAGCAAGGCACCTAACCCCCAACTGCTTCCCAGGCACTGTAGTGTAGCTGCCCACTGCTCTGGGCGCGTGTGCGTGTGTTCACTGCTTCAGATGGGTTAAATGCAGAGGATGAATTTCACTGTACTTGAGTGTGCATGTGACAAATAAAGGCTTCTTCTTCTTCTAAAGGTTCAAGTGATTTGATTTTGATGTTGATAATATGTGACTTGATGGAGATATGCACTCTACCATCTGCCCTTCTAGTTACCTCACCCCGGGATGGAGTCCACCAGGGGGCGAGGTATTGTTTTTGGTCGGGTTTCTTTGTTTTTTTGTAAATGATATTATGGGAAAATGGCTGAATCAATCTTCATGAAACTTTCAGGATCAATGGGCGTTGGTCTCAATAGAACCTCCAACATTTTGTGGGTCATCCGGTCAAGGTCAAGGTTTTTGTGGCTACTGCCTCATACACTCATATGTAAGAGTGGAACAATTGCGCACTGCTGGTGATGCGCATTGTGCATACACGTGTTCCGATCAAAATGGCCGGTGAGTGTATACAATTCGGTTCACAATTCGAAATAAATGGACTAAAGAAATCGCTTTCAGACATGTTTATGCTTATTACAGAGGGAAAGTACGTTCCACTGAGCTCTAGCACCGGGTCATTTCCGGGAAATAAGAGTTTGGGTCATGGCGACAGCATGTGTATGTCAGCCTCGGTTCAGAGGTTTCAGTTTCGAAAACTGTAAGAGGTAAGAGTCGAATAATATAAAGTACAGACACTTGGTATATTTTACTTGTGATTTTTAAATTGTTCATTTTTGGATTACGCTTCATTTTTGTGGCTACTGCCTCATAGAGTAAATATATATGCTGTATTTACTGTATGGACATGGGATCAGAAAACTATTTTATTTATAAGCAGTAGCCACATGGACCCATAGGGTACCTATTTTTTTTCGCGATATCTTCCTTCATATCCATCATAAGTGCTACCCAGCGAGGTTTGTTTTGCCTGGCAACACTTGTTACTAATGTTATAATGTCATCCCCACGCTTGGTTGTCTCATAAAGTTCACAAGACAACAAAACACAACATGCCATGTTCCTGAGAAACCGCAAAGCCCTCAGTCCAGAAGACATTATGCTGTAAAATTTATATCTTTAACTCAGACGATTAGATTAGATTAGAT
Organism: Neoarius graeffei; assembly: GCF_027579695.1. Taxonomy (NCBI): domain Eukaryota; kingdom Metazoa; phylum Chordata; class Actinopteri; order Siluriformes; family Ariidae; genus Neoarius; species Neoarius graeffei. The sequence goes on from NC_083585.1 coordinate 18,328,909, forward strand.
TAGATTAGATTAGATTAGATTAGATTAGATTCACTTTATTCATCCCACATCGGGGAAATTCACGTGTTACAGTAGCAAGAAAAATGTCAAACAGATAACAAATAAAACTGAAATAAAAATTAGACAAACGAAGGATTAAATACAGAGGGCTATTTGCATTATCTACCGTGAAAAAGTATAGAAAAATTGCCTTATTGAGAGGCTTGGAAAAATTGCACATTACAGGTAGACTCTGTATATACACACACATGTATACATAAATAAATTTTATTTATATATATATATATATATATATATATATATATATATATATATATATATATATATATATATATAAGTATGCATAAAAATAGTTTAAGGCCTATATTATTGCACATAATAATTGCATCGATGAGAGATGGCGGAGGTAGTAGTGGTGAAGTAGTGCAAATATAACGACAAACAGGTTATTGGTGCTTTGTGCTACGTTACAAGTTGTGGGTGTTATACAGTCTGACAGCAGCAGGTATGAATGACCTGCGGTATCTCTCCTTCTTACACCATGGGTGTAGCAGTCTACTACTAAACGAGCTGCTTAAAGCCCCCACAGCCTCATGTAGGGGGTGAGAGGGGTTATCCATGATAGAGGTCAGCTTGGCTAACATCCTCCTCTCACCCACCACCTCAATGGAGTCCAGAGGACAGTCCAAGACTGAGCCAGCCCTTCTGACCAGTTTATTAAGTTTCTTCCTGTCCCTCTCTGAACTTCCACAGCCCCAGCAGACCACAGCGTAGAAAATCGCTGATGCTACCACAGAGTCATAAAAAGTCCTAAGCAGTGTCCTGCACACACCAAAAGACCTCAGTCTTCTCAAGAGGTGGAGACGACTTTGGCCCTTCTTGTACAGGATATCTGTGTTGTTAGTCCAGTCCAGTCCAGTCAGTCCAGACTATGACAAAGTCCTGCTACTGGAAACTCATTCCATAAATGTTAAACAAAGTCCTCAGCAGAAAATTTTGCTCATTTTTAAAATAAATTTTTTACTTGACAATCTACCATACAAGTCCCTGTTGAAGTTGTTACTACAGAAATGATCGTAAGCCTGTGAACTGAATTACAGCCAGCACTACTGTCAGGACCATTTCTCAGAAATAAAGCGACTAAAACATGGACGAATGCTCAGTTTATCCATCTTCAGAGTTTTGAAGGAAAGTTAAGAAGTGCCTGGTTTCACAGTGGACTGAAATGTGCAAAACTATGCCGATTATTTTGTTAAATGTTAATGGGCAATTCTTAATCAGAAAGGGCAAAATTATGGAATGATTAAGATTGCCTTCACTTGTCAACTCAGTGATTTTGCTAAAGTATGGAATCCAAGGTAAAATGTCCTGAAAAAAACCATATCTAAAAATCATAACCCCAATTATAACAATGTCGCTTCAGAGAAATCTTGGTTTTTCATTTTATGAAATGAAAGTTCAGGGTTTGTTTTTCTGACGTAATTCAGCTACTGACTTTTCTTTCCACATAAAAGATTTTGTGTTCAGAGTGAAACATAGCCAATTTTTCTATACTTTTTTAGGGTCTGAATGTACCCCATACAGTGTGAAATTTTTATTTAATACCATTATCTTGAGTACTGCAACTAAAAAAGTGACCACATTTTGCTGTGAATGCAATTCTGTTACGGGAGAACTACCCTATTTTTTTTTTTTTTTTAATGAAGACAACTTCCATCTTCCATCTTCTTTTTCTCTGAAGTACCTATATTGGGCTTCATAAGCATTAAATAAATATTTTATGAAGCAATGCTGAAGGGCTTATATCACGTTTCTGTCAAAACCTGTAAGATGATAAAAGTTTTATGAAGTATACTGCTTTGTTTTCACATGAAAATTTGATCATGACCATCTAAGGATGTTGTACTTGTAATTATTTAAGCTTTGCCTGGTAGTTATTTCCTGTCTTTACTAACACTCATGATGCATTGAGAAATGTTCCATAAAGTCTCTACCCATCATCTTTCCTTTCAAGGAGTTCAGTTACGGTGATGATAAGAAACGAATTTATTAATCATTTAAGGCACGAACGACAGTCAACCAGACTTGCCATATTAATACATTTACATTTACGGTATTTAGCAGACGTCCTTATCCAGGACGGCTTCCATTTATCTCATTTATACAACTGAGCAGTTGAGGGTTAAAGGCCTTGTTCAAGGGCCCAGCAGTGGAAGCTTGGCAGTGCAGGGATTTGAACTCACGACCTTAATAAAGGCAGCTCCTTCTTTCCCAGTATTTCAAATACTGGCACCTTGAGCTATCCAAGTGCTGCTATCTGGCTTTTAATCAGAAAAATGCATGACACGAATTGGTTAATCGAGTCCCTCACCGCAGCAGCGGTTATAATATAATTAGTAATGTATTAGAAATTCTTCCAATTTTTATCTTCAGACTTTTTTTTTTAAATACAGCATCTTTAAAAAGAACCCACAACACAACTGTTCATCCATAATATAAAATGTAATTTGTTCAAAAGTTTATGAGTTCTTAATCATCTTATACTGTAAATGTATTTGATTGAAGGTATGCGCAGAATCTTTAACACAGAGATAGAAAGTCGAAGATAAACATAAATGAATATAAACTAAAACTAAGTAAATAAACTCCGTAAAATGCAAAACTGGATTAAAAATATATCGTAGCAATCTTAACAGGTCTATCAGTCATGTAATGGGTTGTTCTTGCTTCGCTCCTTCATATAAAGACAAAATTATGGAAGTTTTGACATTTCATGAATGGCTTTCATCAATTATCCAGCATTATTTGATAAAGGATTCAAGCAAGGCTTCTGAGAATGTTCCAACATATAAATAAAGTGATATTTAAAGGGTATGTATATATTTTTATACTTATATATACAGTACCAGTCAAAAGTTTGGAACATATAAGGAATTATGTGGTGAACAAAAAAGTGTTAAAAAACAAAAAATATGTTTCATATTTTAGATTCGGCGGCACGGTGGTGTAGTGGTTAGCGTTGTCGCCTCACAGCAAGAAGGTCCTGGGTTCGAGCCCCGGGGCCGGCGAGGGCCTTTCTGTGCGGAGTTTGCATGTTCTCCCCGTGTCCGCGTGGGTTTCCTCCGGGTGCTCCGGTTTCCCCCACAGTCCAAAGACATGCAGGTTAGGTTAACTGGTGACTCTAAATTGACCGTAGGTGTGAATGGTTGTCTGTGTCTATGTGTCAGCCCTGTGATGACCTGGCGACTTGTCCAGGGTGTACCCTGCCTTTCGCCCGTAGTCAGCTGGGATAGGCTCCAGCTTGCCTGCGACCCTGTAGAAGGATAAAGCGGCTAGAGATAATGAGATGAGATATTTTAGATTCTTCAAAATATCCACCGTTTACCCTGATGACGCTTTGCACACTATTGCCATTGTCTTACCCAGCTTCATGAGGTCGTCACCTGAAATGCTTTTCAATTAACAGATGCGCCTCGTCAAAAGTTAGTTAGTGCAATTTCTTGCCTCCTTAATGCATTTGAGATCAAACATCCATCCATCCATTATCTGTAGCTGCTTTATCCTGTTCTACAGGGTCGCGGGCAAGCTGGAGCCTATCCCAGCTGACTACGGGCGAAAGGCGGGGTACACCCTGGACAAGTCGCCAGGTCATCACAGGGCTGACACATAGACACAGACAACCATTCACACTCACATTCACACCTACGCTCAATTTAGAGTCACCAGTTAACCTAACCTGCATGTCTTTGGACTGTGGGGGAAACCAGAGCACCCGGAGGAAACCCACACAGACAACATGCAAACTCCACACAGACAACATGCAAACTCCACACAGAAAGGCCCTCGCCGGCCGCTGGGCTGAAACCCAGGACCTTCTTGCTGTGAGGCGACAGTGCTAACCACTGCACCACTGTGCCACCCCTGTGATCAAACAGTAAATAGTAAATAATAAAAATATAGTAAATAGCCCTATCCCATCCACATCTGTAGTAATCCATATTATGTCAAGAACCGCTCAACTAAGTAAAGAGAAACAGCATCCATCACTACTTTAAGATACGAAGAAGTGTCTTTTAATTCTTCTTTTCTCCAGCTGCTCCCATTAGGGGTCGCTATAGCAGGTCATCATGATCTGCATATTTGATTTTGTATAGGTTTTTACACCAGCTGCCCTTCCAGTCACAACCCTCCCCGATCTATCCAGGCTTGGGACAGGACCTAAGCATGCACTGGCTTGTGCAACCCCATTGACTGGGTATTACATAACCTGCATGTCTTTGGACTGTGGGGGAAACCAGAGCACCCAGAGAAAACCCACACAGTCACAGGGAGAATATGCAAACTCCACACAGAAAGGCCCCCGTTGCCTACAGGGCTTAAACCCAGGACCTTCTTGCTGTGAGGGGACAGTACTAACCACTACACTATGCCATGCACCACTGTGTCATGAAGTGTCTTTTAATTATGCACTTACCTTATTTCTGAAAAGAAGAAAAAAGAGAGTCTTCTCATTAGTTACATTTTATTAAGGTTAATACGGCACCACACACCAACAAAATTAAGAACCCAGAGCCCACCCTAATAGTTAAGGTGATTCCTCAGTTCATAGGGCAGGGTGCTACAAAAATAAAGAAAAATAATTGAATTAGAAGATGTGTCCAAACTTCTGATTGGTGCTGTACATACACGTAGAGTTTTATATTTCCATCCATCATCTGTAACCACTTATCCTGTGCAGGGTCAAGGGCAAGCTGGAGCCTATCCCAGCTGAGTACGCTCTAGACAAGTCGCCAGATCATTGCAGGGCTGACACATAGAGACAACCATTCACACTCACCTCACATTCACACCTACAGTCAATTTAGAGCCACCAATTAGCCTAACCTACATGTCTTTGGACTGTGGGGGAAACCGGAGCACCCGGAGGAAACCCACGCAGACACAGGGAGAACATGCAAAGTCCATACAAGAAAGGCTCCCGTTGCCTACTGGGCTCAAACCCAGAAGCTTCTTGCTGTGAGGCGACAGTGTTAACCACTCTGCTGCCCTGAGGTATTTATTTATATTTGCATTTTCATATCGTTATTCTAAGTGAAACTTGAAAGAGTTTCCCTCTTAAATCAGGTCCAGTAATAGTCTCCTGTCTGAAATATTTTAATGCTGTGTGGTTTATTAAAACTATGTTCACTGTGTCTGGGGCAGAGATAAACATTAGCTTCATGGCTCACAAAGTGGAACTGTAGTCCTCTGTCAATTTAGAGGTGACAAGTTCTTCCTTATTTCCCCTCGAGACCATTTTATCTTCTTTTTTTCCCACTGAGCTGCATGTCATATACTACAGGGGATAGTGGAGAAGGGTCGGTATTAATCTATTTGTGGGAAAATATTGCCAATAAACCTACTCAACTTGTCATGGATTAACCCACCTCTGCTCATTATATAGATGTCTTCTCGTGGGAGCGGAAAATCTGACCTAAGACGGAGATAATTTGAGGTGCTGACGGAGTCCAAGTGAGTTATATTCTTATCTAATTGGCACTGGGCAGCCTACACGATCCCTCAAGGTTCAGCTCGGTGGCACTGCAGCTAGTTCAGAAAACTGCACAAACCTGGAACAAAATAACATTTTGTATAATATATACAGTGCATGTATACTGTAATGTATAATATAATCCTTCACAGGATTAAAACTTGGATAGACTAGAGACCAGATTTTATTGCTTTTAATATCAACAGATCTTCAATTAAGGTACGTAAGTCCTTTCATCATGGCACACCTTCAGCCTGTTCAGTGTGCTGAGTGCAGAATGTTTAGTCATTCTTCCTCCATCGCTAGCGATAGCTTTATTAGTGATAAGTGCCGTCTCAAGATGGCGGCGCGCGTGGTTGTAGCGGCTCACGGCTCTCCTTTTCGGTACTCTTTTTTTGTTTGTTTTTATATTTCTTTCTTGCTTGTTTGTGCACCATCGGTTCTGCGAACATCCGGTACACCCGCCAGACACTTTTAGCCATCGGTGACCAACACCAGATACGGTGGGGCAAAAAAGTATTTAGTCAGTCACCAATTGTGCAAGTTCTCCCACTTAAAAAGATGAGCGAGGCCTGTAATTTTCATCATAGGTACACTTCAACTATGAGAGACAGAATGAGAAAAAAAATCCAGAAAATCACATTGTCTGATTTTTAAAGAATTTATTTGCAAATTATGGTGGAAAATAAGTATTTGGTCAATAATAAAAGTTCATCTCAATACTTTGTTATATACCCTTTGTTGGCAATGACAGAGGTCAAATGTTTTCTGTAAGTCTTCACAAGGTTTTCACACACTGTTGCTGGTATTTTGGCCCATTCCTCCATGCAGATCTCCTCTAGAGCAGTGATGTTTTGGGGCTGTCGCTGGGCAACATGGACTTTCAACTCCCTCCAAAGATTTTCTATGGGGTTGAGATCTGGAGACTGGCTAGGCCACTCCAGGACCTTGAAATGCTTCTTACGAAGCCACTCCTTTGTTGCCCGGGCGGTGTGTTTGGGATCATTGTCATGCTGAAAGACCCAGCCACGTTTCATCTTCAATGCCCTTGCTGATGGAAGGAGGTTTTCACTCAAAATCTCACGATGCATGGCCCCATTCATTCTTTCCTTTACACGGATCAGTCGTCCTGGTCCCTTTGCAGAAAAACAGCCCCAAAGCATGATGTTTCCACCCCCATGCTTCACAGTAGGTATGGTGTTCTTTGGATGCAACTCGGCATTCTTTCTCCTCCAAACACGACAAGTTGAGTTTTTACCAAAAAGTTCTATTTTGGTTTCATCTGACCATATGACATTCTCCCAGTCCTCTTCTGGATCATCCAAATGCTCTCTAGCAAACTTCAGACGGGCCTGGACATGTACTGGCTTAAGCAGGGGGACACGTCTGGCACTGCAGGATTTGAGTCCCTGGCGGCATAGTGTGTTACTGATGGTGGCCTTTGTTACTTTGGTCCCGGCTCTCTGCAGGTCATTCACTAGGTCCCCCCGTGTGGTTCTGGGATTTTTGCTCACCGTTCTTGTGATCATTTTGACCCCACAGGGTGAGATCTTGCATGGAGCCCCAGATCGAGGGAGATTATCAGTGGTCTTGTATGTCTTCCATTTTCTAACAATTGCTCCCACAGTTGATTTCTTCACACCAAGCTGCTTACCTATTGCAGATTCAGTCTTCCCAGCCTGGTGCAGGTCTACAATTTTGTTTCTGGTGTCCTTTGACAGCTCTTTGGTCTTGGCCATAGTGGAGTTTGGAGTGTGACTGTTTGAGGTTGTGGACAGGTGTCTTTTATACTGATAACGAGTTCAAACAGGTGCCATTAATACAGGTAACGAGTGGAGGACAGAGGAGCCTCTTAAAGAAGTTGTTACAGGTCTGTGAGAGCCAGAAATCTTGCTTGTTTGTAGGTGACCAAATACTTATTTTACCGAGGAATTTACCAATTAATTCATTAAAAATCCTACAATGTGATTTCCTGGATTCTTTCCCCCCATTCTGTCTCTCATAGTTGAAGTGTACCTATGATGAAAATTACAGGCCTCTCTCATCTTTTTAAGTGGGAGAACTTGCACAATTGGTGGCTGACTAAATACTTTTTTGCTCCACTGTATCTGTTTCAAGCAACTTTCACTTCACACATAACATCCCAGCTGACATAGCGAGACCGCCGGGCTCTCTGTGGATTGTTGTCGGGTCTAGGAGGCAGCGCAGACGGAGGAGGGAGAGGAAGCAGAAGTGGGGCCGCAGGTCCGGTATTATGCTAAGGCTAAGAAAACAACCACACAAGCCACCTCTACTGAGCCTGTATCTCTCCAATGCTAGATCCCTGGTGCATAAAATGGATGATCTGGAATTACAACTCACTGGAAATCACTATGTTCGTAACTGCTGTGTTTTAATTATCACAGAAACCTGGCTTCATCCGGGAATTCCCGATGCTAGCTTGCAGCTAGCAGGCCGCACTCTGCTCCGCTGGGACAGGACTGAGGACTCCGGTAAGAGCAGAGGAGGGGGGCTCTGTATTTACGTGCATGATAATTGGTGTAACAACGGAACAATTATAGATAAACACTGTTCCCCAGACCTCGAGTACATGTCTGTAAGATGCCAGCCTTTTTTTCTACGGAGAGAGCTAACTGTGGTGATTGTCACAGCTGTGTACATTCCACCCGATGCCTGTGTAAACACAGCGCTCTCTCTCCTGCTGAACACTGTAAAGAAAAATCAGTGGGCCCACCCTGACGGTGTTCACATAATCGCAGGAGACTTTAATAAGGCCAACTTGAAGACTGTACTGCCGAAGTTTTACCAACATATTAAGTGTTCTACTAGAGGGGAGAACACTCTGGATCATGTTTATTCTAACATCAAGCACACGTACAGAGCCATACCCCTCCCCCACCTCGGCCAGTCAGACCATCTTTCCTTTCTGCTCTCCCCAGCCTACACCCCCCTCAGACGCAGAGCCAGGCCCACCACAAGGACTATCACAACCTGGCCTGACAACGCACTCTCCAAACTACAGGACTGCTTTAAATGGACAGGTTGGGACTTATTCGGACACCAGGAGCTGGAGACATTCACAGGAATGGTACTGGACTTTATCAAGTTCTGTATCGGAAATGTGATGGTGGATAAAAACATCCGGGTTTTCCCAAACCAGAAACCCTGGATGACCAGCCAGGTCCACTCACTCCTCAAGGCTCGCGACGCTGCCTTCAGGTCAGGTGACAGAGCTCTGTACAGTGCTGCTCGAGCTGATCTAAAAAGATGTCTGTGAAGATTCTCAATCATCCAGGTCATAGTAAACTGTGGGTGGAAGAAAAGGGCAACTGGACTTGCTTGAAGATTCTTGAAAACGTTTCACCTCTCATCTGAAAAGCTTCCTCAGTTCTGTCTGACTAATAGAGAGTATCAGATATTTATCCTCTCCTGGATCAGAATCAGAATCAGAATTCTGATGACAAGCTCATCTAAGGTGTCGTTGAGGCATCATGTTGGTGTGGGTCACTGGAGGCTGGGTGTGAACGGCGAGTCATTAGGGTGATCAAAGGATTGCCCGTTAGGGTGATCAATGGAAAGCTGACTCTCTCTGTCCTCCTGTGAGTCACAGAAAACAGCTGGGTCCTGGCGTACACCCAGCCGTCTGGGAAGAGTGTCCAAGACCGCATTGTAGATGGTTGATAAATGATGTCTTAGACCCCCACCTCTGTTCAGTGATGGCCATTCCAGGTTGACAAAAACGGCTTCTTTAACTCCTCGCTCATACCAACGATCCTCTCTGGCTAAAATGCATACGTTACAATCCTGAAATGAGTGTCCTTTGTTGTTAAGATGAATGTAGACAGCCGAGTCCTGGCCTGATGGCTCTCCTGTGTTGAGCCAAGCACCTGTATAGCGGTTGTTTTGTTTCCCCAATATACGAGCCTGTGCATTCCTCACTGCACTGAATTGCATACACTATGTTGTCCTGTTTGCATCTGGGTATTCTGTCCTTAGGGTGGACCAGTTTCTGCTTCAGGGTGTTACTGGGTCTGAAATGTACCGGAATGTTGTGTTTGTAGAAGATCCTCCTGAGTTTCTCAGATAGACCAGAAATGTAGGGAATGACAATGTTCTTGCGTTTTTCCTGTTATCATCCTTGTCCATTATGTTCCTTTTTATGCTCTTTAGGAAAGCCCAGTTGGGATAACCGCAATTCTGAAGTGCTTTCTTGATATGATTCTGCTCCTTCTCTTTTCCCTCTATCGTTGTAGGAATGTTCTGAGCCCTGTGTTGCAAGGTCCTAATGACCCCCAATTTATGTTCCAGTGGGTGGTGAGAGTCGAAAAGTAGGTACTGGTCTGTGTGTGGGGGTTTCCGGTAGACCTCGATACCTAAGGCTTCTGTCTTGTCTAATGTGTACATCACAATCCAAGAAGGCTAGATTATTCCCACTGACATCCTCCCGAGTGAAGTTGATGTTGCTATCCACTGCATTGATGTGTTTCGAGAAAGCTTCCACTTCATGAATTTTGATTTTAACCCAGGTATCATCCATGTATCTAAACCAATGGCTGGGAGCAACTCCTGCAAAAGTGGTCAAAGCTATATGTTCCACTTCCTCCATGTATAAATTGGCCACAATAGGGGACACCGGTGATCCCATGGCACATCCATGCTTCTGTCTGTAGAAACTTTCATTAAACTGGAAATAAGTGGTCGTCAGGCAGAGGTCAAGCAGGGTGCAAATCTGATCCGTGGTGCGGTTCATTCTATCCAGTAAGGAGCTATCCTGAAGGAGTTGTTTTCTTACAGATTCAACTGCTTCTGTGGTGGGAATGCAGGTGAACAGAGAAGTGACATCATAGGAAGCCATAGTTTCATCTGAATCTAGTTTGAGGTCTGCAACTTTAGTAGCAAAATCTTGGGAATTTTTGACATGATATGGTGTATTCCCAACCAGAGGAGCCAAGATGGTGGCTAGGTGTTTGGCAATGTTATATGTGACTGAGTTTATACTGCTAATAATAGGTCTGAGAGGAGCTCCTTCTTTGTGAATCTTGGGGAGTCCGTATATGAGAGGCACAGCTTCCCCAGGGTACAATCTGTAGGAAAGAGATAGGTTGATGTACAATCTGTAGTAAAGAGATCTCAGAGCTGAGATAATCCTGCAGAAAGCCCAGAAGCGGCTTCTCAATGAGAGAGTGAGACAAGTACATTTCACCATCGATGCTCTCCAGAACAAGACTAAACTGAGGTTTGAGGAGTTGACAGCCCTTCTTCCCAGTGAAGTTTTGGAACAAATCTCTGATTTCACTGAGAAGGCACAGTTTTCACAACACACCAAAGGTAAGGAACAACAGATGTGCAAATTTCAAAAAATTGCTGTCTAAAACCACCTCCTCTGGCAAGACAGAAGGGCTGACTTGGAGGAAGAAATCTGATCAGGCTACACAACCGGACATAGAAGAGAAATGGGTGAAGAACTTATCCAACAGGGTACTCACCCAACCAGAGAGAGATGTCTTATCCAAGGTTCTTAACTTTGCAGTTCCACCTGAGCGGATACCGGTAGTAGAACTCATCACAGCCACAGAGACAGCCATCAGGAACAACAACCTGACCAACACGGAGTCAGAACAACTTAGACTGAAGATATCAGCTGCTCTGTCCAGTGTGAAAGCACCCCCCTCCAACCTCACCAGCCAAGAAAGGAGGGCTCTTACAGTGCTTCAAAGAGACTGGAACATCATCATCCTTCCTGCTGACAAAGGGAGATGCACAGTGGTGCTAAACACAACGGACTACCACTCCAGGATGACCAGTCTCTTCAGTGATACAACCACTTATGAAACACTGAGGAGGGACCCCACAAGTGGTTGCAAAAGGAAATTTGTTAGCTGTTTGCAACAACTAGAAAAGGACCAAGCCATCAACCAATCTCTTTACTACAGATTGTACCCTGGGGAAGCCATGCCTCTCATATACGGACTCCCCAAGATTCACAAAGAAGGAGCTCCTCTCAGACCTATTATCAGCAGTATAAACTCGGTCACATATAACATTGCCAAACACCTAGCCACCATCTTGACTCCTCTGGTTGGGAATACACCATATCATATCAAAAATTCCCAAGATTTTGCTACTAAAGTTGCAGACCTCAAACTAGATTCAGATGAAACCATGGCTTCCTACGATGTCACTTCTCTGTTCACCTGCATTCCCACCACAGAAGCAGTTGAATCTGTAAGAAAACAACTCCTTCAGGATAGCTCCTTACTGGATAGAACGAACCTCACCACAGATCAGGTTTGCACCCTGCTTGACCTCTGCCTGACTACCACTTATTTCCAGTTTAATGAAAGTTTTTACAGACAGAAGCATGGATGTGCCATGGGATCACCGGTGTCCCCTATTGTGGCCAATTTATACATGGAGGAAGTGGAACATATAGCTTTGACCACTTTTGCAGGAGTTGCTCCCAGCCATTGGTTTAGATCAGGGGTCACCAAACTTTTTTCTCTGGGGGCCACATTGTCGTTCCTGACTGTGATGGGGGGCCGGGGTCGGGTCAGCTATATCACATAGAATTGTATGACCCAGACAAATATGACCACCAGCAGGCCTCATTGTGTAGTAGAGATTACTAGCCTGGCACGGCCATCCCCACTACTATATCCACACTACTATATCGCCACTACTATATCCCCACTACTATATCCCCATTCCCCACTACTATATCCCCCACTACTATATCAACACTTGATTCCTGGCACATATTTGTTTATCTTTACTAGTGGTTTGCAAAAGTAGTTGAGTCTTCACACTTTGTTTTAATTTGAAATACCACAGATATTCCATTTATTTGTTTTCTAATAAAAATAACATCAAAGCTGTTAAGGTAAGAAACATCTGCCTATTTGAGGTGATTGACACTGGCAAAGATGAGTGGAAAATTATAAATTGTAGGTAGGCCTGTTGATATTATTAATAATATAAATAATAATTGTATGCAGCACTTAATAAAGGTCAAATAAATAGGCCTATAAAATAAATACATTTTAAAAAACAGTTAAATTATAATAATATGAGCAATAGATCACAGCAGTTGTGCTGTGTCCTGCACGTCATTGCTCTCATCCATGGCCAAAGCAAAAAACTCGAATTCTGATGCTCTCTCATTCAGCTGGTCATACATGTTGTCCCCCAAATCTTCGGTTCGCCTGGTCATAGTAGGTGCGGAGAGACTCGCCGCGTCGAGCGCATCCTTCTTGTCGGGACACACCTCCTCGGCCACAGCAAGCATGCATACTTTAACAAAGTCCCCATCAGTAAACGGCTTTCCATGGGTAGCTAGTAGGTGAGCTACCTTATAGCTAGCTCGGACAGCAGCCTGGTTGATCTGGGTTTGGCGAAGGAATACATTCTGTTGTGCAGCCAGTCCGCATTTCATCCTCCGAATCCTGTCTTCTCTTGTTTGCCCTCGCAAACTAACATACTCTTTGTGGCAGGTTTCGTAGTGACGACGCAGATTATATTCTTTGAAAACCGACACACTTTCTTTACATACAAGACAAACTGCACGGTCCTTACACTCATAGTTCGAATTACGTGGGGGCCAATGGGAGCTGAGCTCCCATTCCCTCAGGCTCCCATGAAAGAAGCAAACTTAATTTTCTGTGGAAGTCTCTCAAATACGTCATATATCACCATAATAAGCTTGAATAGCCTATATCACCATATAAATATAAATAAAACTCATTTCATTTCCGATCACCATGCAGCCATAACTTTGTATTGAACGTGTTATTAAACCGCAACATGTATGGCTGTACTTCACCACCACACCACTATGCGCGCAAACTGAAATTTGCAGCCTGCGAAATCGAATGTGAAGTTAAGTCCGAAGAAGACTTGTCCTCTATCTCACAACGATCTTCCTTTGTTTAACAATATATATAATTATATATATATATACAATATATATATAATTTGTTTAACTATATATATATATATATATATATATATATATATACACAACACCGTGTGTGTGTGGGTGCGTGCATGTGCGCGCCTGTGTGTGAAAGCTGTGCACTGCAGTGCACAAAAGTGCGCTGGTCCAGGAGAGCGAGTATGCATTGCTTTTTTTTTTTTTAAATAGAGACCCCCATAGGGTCAAATTTATAATTCGAACCCTGCTTACACTGAACGAAAAAATAATCGTTGGTCCACTGTTCTTTAAAAACTCTGCACTCTGTCAGCTTTTCGCTGACCGCTCGCCATTTTGCTGTCCTGAACACTGACAGTTCTCTGCGCATGCGCTGCCTGTCACTGCTTGATTGCGAGCATATGACGAAAATTCGGAAAATATGAATAGTTCATTTTATAACTAAATATCAATTTAATTGATAAAATCAACAAAATACAAGATGCAGACATGTTATTATTTGCCGAAAAGCAATTTTAAAAAAATAGGCCATTACCACTTTTGGGGATTGCCTCATTGGGCCGGTTCAAGTGATGGGGGGCAGAGGGGCTGGGGGGGCCGGTCAAAGGGGGGTGGCGGGCCGGATCTGGCCCGCGGGCCGTAGTTTGGTGACCCCTGGTTTAGATACATGGATGATACCTGGGTTAAAATCAAAATCCATGAGGTGGAAGCTTTCTCGAAACACATCAATGCAGTGGATAGCAACATCAGCTTCACTTGGGAGGATGTCAGTGGGAATAATCTAGCCTTCTTGGATTGTGATGTACACATTAGACAAGACAGAAGCCTTAGTATCAAGGTCTACCGGAAACCCCCACACACAGACCAGTACCTACTTTTCGACTCTCACCACCCACTGGAACATAAATTGGGGGTCATTAGGACCTTGCAACACAGAGCTCAGAACATTCCTACAACGATAGAGGGAAAAGAGAAGGAGCAGAATCATATCAAGAAAGCACTTCAGAATTGCGGTTATCCCAACTGGGCTTTCCTAAAGAGCATAAAAAGGAACATAATGGACAAGGATGATAACAGGAACAAACGCAAGAACATTGTCATTCCCTACATTTCTGGTCTATCTGAGAAACTCAGGAGGATCTTCTACAAACACAACATTCCGGTACATTTCAGACCCAGTAACACCCTGAAGCAGAAACTGGTCCACCCTAAGGACAGAATACCCAGACACAAACAGGACAACGTAGTGTATGCGATTCAGTGCAGTGAGGAATGCATGGACTCATATATTGGGGAAACAAAACAACCGCTATACAGGCGCTTGGCTCAACACAGGAGAGCCAGCTCCTCAGGCCAGGACTCGGCTGTCTACATTCATCTTAACAACAAAGGACACTCATTTCAGGATTGTAACGTATGCATTTTAGCCAGAGAGGATCGTTAGTATGAGTGAGGAGTTAAAGAAGCCATTTTTGTCAACCTGGAATGGCCATCACTGAACAGAGGTGGGGGTTTAAGACATCATTTATCAACCATCTACAATGCGGTCTTGGACACTCTTCCCAGACGGCTGGGTGTACGCCAGGACCCAGCTGTTTTCTGTGACTCACAGGAGGACAGAGAGAGTCAGCTTTCCATTGATCACCCTAACAGGCAATCCTTTGATCACCCTAATGACTCGCCATTCACATCCAGCCTCCAGTGACCCACACCAACATGATGCCTCAACGACACCTTAGATGAGCTTGTCATCAGAATTCTGATTCTGATTCTGATCCAGGAGAGGATAAATATCTGATACTCCCTATTAGTCAGACAGAACTGAGGAAGCCTTTCGGACGAGAGGTGAAACGTTTTCAAGAATCTTCAAGCAAGTCCAGTTGCCCTTTTCTACCACCCACAGTGATCTAAAAAGAGAAATTAAAAAAGCCAAGGTGGACCATCCCATAGGCTGCGTATAGAGTCCCACCTGTCCAGCAACAACATACGGGAGGTGTGGCGGGGCATACAAGACATCACAAACTTCAGAGACTGTGATGCGTCAACAGGAGACTGGAGTGCGCCGCTGGCAGAGGAGCTAAATTGCTTCTTTGCTCGCTTTGAAACATCTCAGCAGCACTCATCTGCTCCAGCCCTGCCCCCACCACCACACAGTTCGTACATCACCCCATTCACTGTACAGGAGCACGATGTCAGACGGGTGCTCCTGGCAGTGAACCCCAAGAAAGCTGCCGGCCCAGATGGAGTACCTGGTAAGGTGCTCAGAGCGTGTGCCCACCAGCTCACCCCTACCTTCACCAGGCTCTTTAACCTCTCCCTGGCTCAGGCAGTCATCCCGCCCTGCCTAAAATCAGCCACAATAATCCCGGTGCCGAAGAAGTCTCCTGTCACCAGCCTGAATGATTACCGTCCTGTGGCCCTCACTCCGGTAATCATGAAGTGCTTCGAGAGACTAGTTCTTCAGCACATCAAGGACCACCTCCCCCCAGACTTCGACCCCTATCAGTTCGCATATCACGCGAACAGATCCACAGAGGATGCCATCACCGTAGCTCTCCACTCTGTACTGAACCACCTGGAGCAGCAGCAGAGCTACGTCCGCATACTCTTTGTGGATTACAGTTCTGCTTTCAACACAATAATCCCGGTCATCCTTATCAGTAAACTGGACACTCTCGGCCTCCCCCCTCTCACATGTGCCTGGATAAAGGACTTTCTTACCAACCGGCCCCAGACTTTGAGACTTGGCCCCCACTTCTCCTCCACCCACACATTGAGCACCGACTCTCCACAGGGCTGTGTGCTGAGCCCCCTCCTGTACTGCCTCTACACCCACGACTGTAGTCTGACCCACAACAACAACAACCTTATCGTCAAGTTTGCTGACGACACCACAGTGGTCGGACTCATCACAAAGGGAGACGAGGCAGCCTACAGAGAGAAGGTCCTGAAGTTGGCAGCCTGATGTTCAGAAAATAACCTCGCTCTAAACACCAAGAAAACCAAAGAGCTCATTGCTGACTTCAGGAAGCACAGCACCGACCTAGCCCCCCTCTACATCAACAACGAGTATGTGGAGAGGGTCCACACCTTCCGGTTTCTCGGTGTCCTATCTCCGCCGACATCTCCTGGTCAGTAAACATTTCATCAGTCATTAAGAAGGCTCAGCAGCGGCTACACTTCCTGAGAGTCCTCAGGAAGTACAACCTAAACTCCAACCTGCTGCTGACCTTCTACCGCTCATCCATCGAGAGCCTGCTGACGTACTGTATTACAGTATGGTATGGCAGCTGCACTGCTGTAGACAGGGAGAGGCTCCAGAGGGTAGTTAAGGCAGAACAGAAGATCATTGACTGCCCTCTCCCCTCCCTGATGGACATTTACACCTCCCGCTGCCTTAGCAGAGCTAAGAACATTATCAAGGACAGCTCCCACCCTGGCTTTGATCTGTTCGACCTGTTGCCCTCAGGGAGGCGCTACAGGTGCATCAGGACAAAGACAAATCGATTCAAAAACAGCTTCTTTCCAAAAGCCATAACCGCCCTGAACTCGGATTTGCTCTGACTTTACAGTCTATTTATTTTACTATGTGACTCTCTTCGTGCAATAATTTATAATGTGCAGTACTTTATAAGGTGACTCTCTTGTGCAATACTTTTATAATGTGCAATACCTCACTCCATAATGTGAAATGCAACACATTCACCTCAGGACTGTGCACCTTACACACAACACATACACCTCAGGACTGTGCACCTTACACAAAGCACATACACCTCAAGTCTGTGCACCTTACCTTACCTTGCAATACTTCATAATGTTTAATCTTTTATTTTTTTATAATGTGACTCTCTCGTGGGCGGCACGGTGGTGTAGTGGTTAGCGCTGTCGCCTCACAGCAAGAAGGTCCTGGGTTCGAGCCCCGGGGCCGGCGAGGGCCTTTCTGTGTGGAGTTTGCATGTTCTCCCCGTGTCCGCGTGGGTTTCCTCCGGGTGCTCCGGTTTCCCCCACAGTCCAAAGACATGCAGGTTAGGTTAACTGGTGACTCTAAATTGACCGTAGGTGTGAGTGTGAATGGTTGTCTGTGTCTATGTGTCAGCCCTGTGATGACCTGGCGACTTGTCCAGGGTGTACCCCGCCTTTCGCCCGTAGTCAGCTGGGATAGGCTCCAGCTTGCCTGCGACCCTGTAGAAGGATAAAGCGGCTAGAGATAATGAGATGAGATGAGATGAGACTCTCTCGTGCAATAATTTATAATGTGCAATACTTTATAATGTGCCTCTCTCTGTGCAATACTTTAAATGTGCAATGAGCAATACCTCACTCCATAATGTGTAACACAACACATACACCTCAGGACTGTGCACCTTACCCCCCTTACACCCCCTTTTTTTCTTCCTCTCTCTCTCTCTACACACTGTTTTGCATTGTTATTGGAGATGCTTTAATCTCATTGTACATGTGTATAGTGACAATAAAGGCATTCTATTCTATTAGTTAGCTCTCTGATGGAGAAGATTATAGTGTTAGAAGAGCATATCCAGGCTTTAGAGAAGGTCAGTGAGAATGAGAACAGTGTAGTTTCTGTAGGGGAAAGTCTGGATGCCCTAGGTGGAGTTAGCAATCCCCCAACTCCAGTATTAGAGCCCTTACAGCAGGGCGAATGGGTGACGACTCGGCGGCATAAGCATAGAGCCAAAGCTACTGCTGAGGCTCGCCCACGGGAGCACCACTCCTCTCCACGTCACGTGTCGAACACGTTTGCTCTCCTTAGTGATGCACCCACTGAGAAACCTGGAAGAGCTCTGGTTATAGGGGACTCTATCATACGGCATGTGAAATTAGCTCAGCCTTTAGGGGCACCAGCAGCTTTAGTCAGGTGTATACCGGGAGCCAGGGTGCCGGACATAGCAGGTAATCTTAGGGTCCTAGGCAAGCACAGGTTCTCAAAGATAGTTAGTTATCCATGCAGGAGCTAATGATATACACCTTCGTCAGTCTGAGGTTACTAAGAGTAACTTTGTAGAGATGTTTAAATTAGTGAAGGCAATGTCCGATGCTGTAGTATGCTCTGGCCCCATCCCAATACGGTGTGGCGATGTAGCTTACAACAGGTTATGGTTGCTGAACTGCTGGTTGTCCAGGTGGTGCTCTGAAAACAGTGTGGGCTTTATAGATAATTGGGCTAATTTTGAGGGCACTGCTGGCCTGTTAGGGCGGGACGGTATCCATCCCACTCGGGAAGGTGCTGCTCTCATTTTCTGCAGCATAGGTCATAGTCTAAGAACAGGCCTAGTTAATTTCTGACAATCCAGAGCCAAGGCCAGGGAGCAGATGAACAGGCTAAACTGACTGTCTGCTAGCTGCACAGAGTCATCACTCAGGGTCCACTACATCGAGACTGTGTCTGTTCCCCGAGCTCAACAAAAAGGTAGAAATATTCAGAGAGTTTGTTTCAGTAACCTAATCAATATAAAATTAGATCATACTGACTGTACAGCCACTGCCAGCACATTTGATCTAAAGGTGGGGCTATTAAGTATATCTCTTACATCTAAAGCGCTAATCCCTTGGTAAAATTTTCTATAGATTTCTATAGAAAAAAATCTATAAAAATTATATAAAATTTCTAAATGTCATTTTATAGAATTTTTATAGACTTTTTGTAGAAATTTTATAGAGTTTTAATAGAAATTTTATAGAGTTTTAATAGAAACTTTATAGTTTTAATAGAAACTTTATAGAGTTTTAATATAAATTTTATAGTTTTAATAGAAATGTTATAGAGATTATACATAGAAATCTTATAGAATTCCTATAGAAAGTCAACAGAACGATTGGTTCTTGAGAATGGTTTATATTTCGTATCTGAACATTTAAAGCATAAGAAACAAGAAAGAAATAATTCCTGCTTTCACTTAAGAGATGGTCGGATTGGGACCCTGCAGTTAGTGGTTGCAGTGTGTAAAAATGAATCTCATCTCATTATCTCTAGCCACTTTATCCTTCTACAGGGTCGCAGGCAAGCTGGAGCCTATCCCAGCTGACTAGGGGCGAAAGGCGGGGTACACCCTGGACAAGTCGCCAGGTCATCACAGGGCTGACACATAGACACAGACAACCATTCACACCTACGGTCAATTTAGAGTCACCAGTTAACCTAACCTGCATGTCTTTGGACTGTGGGGGAAACCGGAGCACCCGGAGGAAACCCACGCAGACACGGGGAGAACATGCAAACTCCACACAGAAAGGCCCTCGCCGGCCCCGGGGCTCGAACCCAGGATCTTCTTGCTGTGAGGCGACAGCGCTAACCACTACAGATGTTATATGTAACCACCACAGATGTTATATGTAACTGTAAAAAAGAATTGTACTGTATATTTCGACGTTTAACATCTACTCGAATAATGTTTCAATTAAATACAGGTATATATAAAATTAAGGGGCATCAAATTAGAGAGGTTGAAATCACTAATGAATTGATAGCATGTAATTTATCTGATATAGCAAATAAGTATATTTACATGAAAATACAAAGAAAGACGTTTGTTTCACTTCTTCCAAATGCCACTGAGCTTGACTGAAAATTAATGTATAGCATATATCAGTGTTTATTTTGGAAGTACATTTATTAAATTATGTCTTAAACTGTAATTTACATTTGGATCAATTGAGTTGTTGATCAGAAGTGTTATTATGTGAGATAAAGTAAATGAAATAAAGAACATTTTTATTGGAGATAAGTACTAAAGTTGTTCTTTGGATGCAAGGCCTTTTGTCTCAGACTGGAATTTCTGTAGGGTCTTTAAAATCCACCAAGTTGTGTTTTTATGGAAATAACCATTATGAAATTTATAAAATTCTGTTGGCCCTAATAAAGTAGAGCTTCTATAGAACTCTGTATCAATTCTATAGAAATCGTTTTCTATAGACTACTATTTATATAGAATTCTGTTGAGATTCTATAGAAGCTGTTTTCTATAGAGTACAACTTCTATAGAATTTATACTATTTCTATACAACTTGTATAGAAACTATTTTCTATAGAGTATTAGTTCTATAGTGTTCTATAGAGATTGTATAGAAAGAGGGGTTTCTATAGGATTTTCTATAGAGTTTCTATAGAATTCTAAAAAAACATTTTGACAAGAGATGGTTAATGAACTCATTACTGATCAGGAGTTTAATGTACTTTGTTTAACTGAAACATGGATTAAGCCAAATGAATATACAGTATAGCATTAAATGAAGCTAGTCCTCCTGGATACAGTTATATACACCAGCCTCATCTAACTGGTAGAGGAGGAGGCATCACAGTTATTTATAATGATTATCTAGGTGTAACACAAAAACCTGGTTATAAATTTAATATATTTGAAGTTCTTCATACTAATATAATGTATGTAGCCTTGAAAAATAAGTCTACCCAGTTAAATCAGACTACTAATTTAAGGTCAGACAATGTATGTGACCCTGTAGTTAACAATATAACTGTATCAGATCATCAATTAGAATGCTTTACTCCCCTTAGAGAAACTGAATTACTTTCATTAATCTCCGCATCAAAAGCCTCAACTTGTGTACTAGATCCCTTACTTACACGTCTATTCAAACAGATACTACCTGAAGTAATTGAACTGCTTCTAAAAATAATAAATTCTTCTCTTACAATTGGCTATGTACCCAAATCCTTTAAACTAGCAGTTATCAAACCCCTGATTAAAAAAAACTGACCTTGATCCCTGTCAGCTGTCCAATTATCGGCCAATATAAAACCTCTCCTTTATCCCCAAGATCCTTGAAAAAGCTGTGGCACAGCAGTTACACTCATATTTACATAAGAATAACATCCATGAAATGTATCAGTCAGGATTTAGACCTCATCATAGCACAGAGACAGCAGTGATTAAAGTAGTAAATGACCTACTGTTGGCGTCTGATCAGGGCTGTGTCTCGCTGCTTGTGTTGCTTGACCTTAGTGCAGCATTTGATACCATTGATCATTCCATTCTTCTGGATAGACTAGAAAATGTTGTGGGAGTTAAGGGAATGGCCCTCTTCTGGCTCAGCTCTTATTTAACTGATCGTTATCAGTATGTTGATGTAAATGGTGATTTTTCTAGACATACTGAGGTAAAGTTTGGTGTTCCACAAGGTTCTGTCTTGGGTCCACTGCTTTTTTCTTTATATATGTTACCTTTGGATGATATTATTCGTAAACATTGTATTAGTTTCCACTGTTATGCTGACGACACACAGTTGTATGTCTCTGCAAAACCTGATGAGAGACACCAGCTTAATAGAATTGAGGAATGTGTGAAGGACATTAGACACTGGATGCTTATTAACTTCCTTCTGCTTAACTCTGACAAGACTGAAGTACTTGTACTAGGACCACATGCAGCTAGAAGTAAGTTTTCTGATTATACAGTAACTCTGGATGCCCTTTCTGTTTCTTCACATGCAGCAGTAAAAGACCTTGGAGTGATTATTGACCCCAGTCTTTCATTTGAAACTCACATTGATAACATCACCCGGATAGCTTTCTTTCATCTCAGAAATACTGCTAAGATAAGAAATTTAATGTCACTACATGACGCGGAAAAACTAGTTCATGCTTTCGTTACCTCCGGGTTGGATTATTGTAATGCCTTACTGTCTGGATGTTCCAATAAGTGCATAAACAAGCTCCAGTTAGTTCAAAATGCAGCAGCAAGAGTCCTTACTAGAACTAGAAAATATGACCACATCACGCCTGTCTTATCCACACTGCATTGGCTCCCAATCAAATTTCGTATTGATTATAAAGTACTACTATTGACCTTTAAAGCACTGAATGGTCTCGCACCACAGTACCTGAGTGAACTTCTGCTCCTCTATGACCCGCCATGCCTACTTAGATCAAAAGGTGCAGGCTATCTGCTGGTATCTCATATAGTGAAGGCTACATCAGGAGGCAGAGCCTTTTCTTACAAAGCCCCACAGTTATGGAACAGCCTTCCAAGTAATGTTCGGGAATCAGACACAGTCTCAGCGTTTACGTCTAGGTTGAAAACATATCTGTTTAGTCAAGCCTTTTGTTAATGGTGTTTATGAGGTAAAGGTGTAGATCTGGAGGGTCCTCAGACATAGAGTGTTTTGGTAAACTGGGATGTATGGATGCTGTCAGTCCCCCACTTGCTTTCTCACTCAAGTTTGTTGACTGTGTAGTGGCTGGCTGTTTTATGTCCCGGGGCTCCCTCATGCCTGTGTTACCTTCTGGCTCTCCCCTTTTAGTTATGCTGTCATAGTTAGTTGCCGGAGTCCCTGCTTGTACTCAGTGCAATATGTATACTGTTCCTACTTATTCAGGTGACATTGGGCATACCTAACAACCTGTGCACCCCCCAAATCTGTCCCTCTGGGTTACATGTCGGTCCTGGGATCGAGATGCTGACCTCTTCTGCTCCTTGGACCTGCTTGATCCATCCTGGTGCCCTGTGTCTGGTTGGAGTCTCATTGCATCGCTCCTGTGGAGGACGGCCCCATGTGGAAAGTTGAAAGTCACACCTGGAGGACGCTCTGGACACTTACAGTCATGCTTTTATGGCTGAGGACTACAGTTGACTTGCTAACTTTAGGACTGCAGTTGTCATGAACAGTTTTGCACTCAAGTTTCCATCAATGAAGAGTTTATAACATCAATGAAACTGACTTCATGTTAAAACTGTTAATGTTATAGTCATGTTGTCTGTTGTTGCCCAAATGAGGATGGGTTTCCTTTTGAGTCTGGTTCCTCTCGAGGTTTCTTCCTCATGTCGTCTGAGGGAGATTTTCCTTGCCACCGTCGCCACAGGCTTGCTCATTGGGGATAGATTAGGGATAAAATTAGCTCATGTTTTCAGTTGTTCAAACTCTGTAAAGCTGCTTTGCGACAATGTTTATTGTTAAAAGTGCTATACAAATAAACTTGACTTGACTTAATAGTGGGTCTTTGTTTCTAACTTATACAAAATTGCATTCACTCACTGCCAACTGTAATGTGAGCAGTTTCTGAAACACTCTCACCAGCCCATCTGACACCAACAGCTATCGCACTGTCAAAGTCTGTGTGTTTATTAGAAGTCCAAAGATTGGAATTTTTTAATAAGTTTCATTTTGATTTGTGACTCTGGGATGACAGGAGTCAAGAATGGCCATAATTGTGTACATGCAGTAGGTGATCCCCCAGTGTCAAGAGTTGTTGGTGGTGACTCAGTGGGAGATGTCTCATCTAATGGACCAGAGACTGTGGGTTTGAGGAGAGAGACATGGAAACTGGGTGAGAGGCGATATTGACAGGGCAATTGGAGTTTATACATGACCTAATTTCTCTGCCGAAAGACTTTGAAGCAGATATTGCTATTGTGAGAACAATGCATGAACAGGTTTCTGCAGGTTTATGAATGTATGTTTCCGATGTTTGTCTCCGAACTCATGACACTAAACAGCCTGATCCACGTGCTGGATCTGTGGGCATGCTCCCTTGCCCCCGAACCCTTTTGAAACCACTGATCAACAGCAGGTGCATTGCATTGGCATGCCGTTCTAGGGGAAAGGGTCAGGTTGGTAATCGAGTACACAATGGAAGGTCCGCACAAAAAGAGGAATCTTCCATTTTCCTAGTGTAGTCTCTCAATTAGCCTGACAGTGGTCGCCAGATGTTAAATTTATTGATACTTTCATCTTTTTGGATGGGAAAATTGGTAACTAAATCTAAGGAGACCTTTGACATTGAGGAATTGGAAATTCTCCAGGAAGAGCCATTGGCTTGGGTCAAGCATAGTTTGGCAAAGTATGGACTCCCACCAATGTTTAGCAGCAGGCCTTTGCAGGGCTCAACATTAATGGTAGTCTGACTGTCCGGGACAATCAAATGTTTGGTCCAGACAAGCCAAATCTACATCTGCCTGTCTGATGGGATGAGTTGAATATTTGTTGAAAATCACCATTTTTATAGTAATTATTCAAGAATTACATCAATAAAGTTCCAACAAAACCAGTTCAATCCCCTCAGTGATCCGGCTGTGTTATTGTTTACAAAATTCCAGGGAAGCCAAGTACAGCCAGTACGTGTGTAAAAATAACCATGTCGTAATATCTAACTATCGATTATTAGACTTTGAATTCATCAAAATTGGAGAAATGGCAATCAAATACCTCAATAAAATAAATATCTGTGGTAAATCTTCATTTCATTCGGACATTCATTGTATTTTTCTTTTGTATGGGACACATTAACCATCACAGATGT
The DNA here is from genome assembly GCF_027579695.1 of Neoarius graeffei. Classification (NCBI taxonomy): domain Eukaryota; kingdom Metazoa; phylum Chordata; class Actinopteri; order Siluriformes; family Ariidae; genus Neoarius; species Neoarius graeffei. Next base: position 18,353,641 of record NC_083585.1, read on the forward strand.
GATAAAATATTTTGGGGGAATTTTACGACAGTGCCGAACTCACTTACGGTTTGTTTTCATTCACAACGTGATTCTGTCCCCCTTATCATGTCCAACTTGTTTTCTTTCAGTTTCATTTCTTTAACTTAATTTAAACTTCAAGTTTTAATGGATTCATCAAGATTTAACTTTATTTCCTCCAGAAGCTTTGACTTTCGGTGAGTCTAACTCTTAAAACCGCAGATCAGGTAATGGGTTAGAACAACACAGGCACCATAATGGGGTATTGGATAGTTTTTATTTATTGTTCCAGTTAAAGTTTGAGTTTTATTGAAAAATTATAAATCATTAAAGCATAATCATTATCATAACTACCGTATACTTGCTTTTTGATAAACTTTGTTCATCGCTTTCCTTTCACTGAATTAGTAAATACATAGGAACAAAAAGGTTCTAGTCAGGACAAGTAAAAAATCTTGTTGCTTGTCCAACTGGACGAGTGGATTAAAACGTTAATGTCGAGCCCTGCTTTAAGTTAAGTTTTGGTGACACTTGGATATCTAGCAACCAGCAGTTTAGGAATTTTAAGTCTTTATTTGTCACATATACAGTACGTTAGAGCACAGTGAAATTCTTTCTCTGTGTTTAACCCATCCGAAGCAGTGAATGCACACATACCCAGAGCACTGGGCAGCTATACTACAGTGCACGGGGAGCAGTTGGAGGTTAGGTACTTTGCTCAATGGCACTTCAGTCATGGATGAAGAGGGAAGGGAAAGTGCTATTCATTCACTCCCCCCACCCACACATTTTTCCTGGTGGTCCAGGGAATCAAACCAGTGGCCTTTTGGTCCCAAAGTTGCTTATTTAATGTTTAGTTTCCCCAACTAGAAAGGTACTGTATGTGCCCAGGTGTTGAGAGCATCACAGAGGTGAGGACATATGTCTTTATCTTAGGAGGCATTGTACAGGAATTGCCTGAGCTCTAAGGAGCTATTTTTTGGTCAATGTCCCAGTTCCCAGTTGATGATCATAAACAGGATTGAGGCAAAATAGTGTTTTTAGTCTCAAATTTGGGGATTAATAAGTAAATGCCTCTGCTTTGATGTCTTTGGAAACAAGATGGTATGAGAATGGTGAAACTGAAGAAAATCTGAAGAAAAATAGAGGCCGTCTGGTTTGTTTTGGGATGAAATGTTTGGTCATGTTCAGGTATTTAAGTTTTTGTGCTGAGTGTGCACTGTAAATGGGTATGCTGCTCTCTCCAGCCAGTGGCACCTTTCCTCTAAGGCTTGCTTAATGGTCAACAATTCTTTGTTCAAATTATATTCCGAGAAAAGAAAGCAATGGAGTAAATTTTTGTATTGTATTCTGTAATTTTTTTTGTATTTAGAGATTTATTCACAACAGTAAAGGAGATATAAAAACAGACAAAAAAACTACAAAAAATAAAAGTAAAAAATGCAATCATCAAAACATCTTCATAAACAAACAGAATAGCATAGCCATAAGGCAATAACATAATAATGTTCGGAAAGAATTAGGAAGAAGTAAATAACTTATCAAATCCTAACCCTCTATACCACCGTTAATCAAACGTCACTTTCCATCATAATAAACTATATATAGAAAAGAAAACAAAATCAACAACAACAAAAAAAGAAAACATACCAACATACCAAGACATACCAACATGGTATAATATCGACCAAATCAAATCATATATACAGATACTTATGTTATGCACACATACAATACATATATACAGTACATACATATACACATACCTATAACTATACACATCCATATGTACACAGACACCCATCTCATAATTATGCATGTTATGCTTATATATTATATACAATTATGCATATATATCCATATACACACACACACACACACACACACACACACACACACACACACATATATATATATATATATATATATATATATATATATATATATATATATATATATATATATATATATATATATATATATATCCGTACATACCCATACCCACATATATACACATATTATCAATAGCATGTTATTGTAATTCCTCCTCCCTATACCTCATAAAGATCTGTTCCTTATACCTTTTTTTGAACTGGTTTATAGTTGTACATTTCATTAGCTCCACATTCAAACTGTTCCATAGCTTTACTCCACAAATAGAAATACTGAACATTTTTAACGTTGTCCTAGCACTGCGAATTTTAAATTTCAATTTCCCCCTAAAATTATAGCCCCCCTCTCTATCCGAGAACATTGTTTGGATATTCCTTGGTACTTTATAATTCCTTACTTTGTACATTATTAAGGCAATTTTATATTCTATAATATCCCTGAATTTTAAACATTTTGAATTTAAGAATAGTGAATTAGAATGATCTCGGTAACCAGCACTATGAATTATTCTTATAGCTCTTTTTTGAAGTATAGTTATTGCATGAAGTGAACATTTATACGTATTTTCCCACACCACTGAGCAGTAATTTAAGTATGGTAAAACCAGGGAACAGTAAAGAATGCAGAGTGAATTATAGTCCAGGACGTGCTTAGCTTTACTCAACACAGATATGCTTCTTGATAGTTTCATTAGTATGTATTTTATATGTGATTTCCAATTAATTCTATCATCTATTATTACCCCAATAAATTTATTATTAGAAACTCTTTCAATATCAACACCACCTACCTGTACATCTATTGCCCTATTTATTTTATAATTATTAAATAACATGATTTTTGTTTTAGACAGATTTAATGATAATTTATTTCGATCAAACCAACTTTTTAACCTGCACAATTCTGAAGAGATTTTGTTTTCTAACTCATGTAAATTTGTTCCAGAACAAAACATATTTGTGTCATCTGCAAATAATACCATCTTAAATATATTTGATACATTGCACATATCATTTATATAAAGAATAAACAGTTTAGGACCCAATACTGACCCCTGAGGGACACCACAATCAATATTCAAACGAGTTGAGACAGAGTCACCCAACTTCACAAATTGTGTCCTGTTGCACAAATAACTTTTTATCCAATTTAATACAACTCCCCTTATACCATATTGTTCCATCTTATTAATTAATATATCATGATTAATAGTATCAAAAGCTTTTTGAAGATCAATAAATATCCCAGCAACATATTTCTTATCATCTATAGAGTTATTGATTTCTTCAACTGATTCCATTAGTGTCATCTCTGTTGATCTATTTGCTCTAAATCCATATTGACCATCACTGAGTAGTTTGTATTTTTCAGTGAATTTATCTAATCTGTTATTGAATAGTTTTTCAAGAATTTTGGAGAATTGAGGAAGTAAAGAAACAGGTCTGTAATTTGTGAAGTTGTGTTTGTCCCCAGATTTATACAATGGAATTACTTTTGCTATTTTCATATTGCTTGGAAATGTACCGGTTTGAAATGACAAGTTACAGATGTATGTTAATGGTTTAGAAATCCCCCCAATAATAGTTTTCACTAGTTTCATATCAATATCATTACAATCTATGGATATTTTATTACTACATTTATTAACTATATCAATAATTTCCTTCTCATCTACTGGTGTAAGAAACATACAAGAATTCCTCTTTATAATATTATCTATACAATCATCATTTGTTACTGGATCAGAGATTTTTTGAGCTAATCTTGGTCCAACATTAACAAAAAAAATATTAAAACTATTAGCAACTACATCCATGTTATAATTTTCGATACCTTTGTCATTAAAGGTCATTAGTGGTGTGGAGAGAAAACTCCCATCCACCGGCTCCCCAGGTTGCAGATAGGGGAACGGCCTCTAGATATAGAGTTTAGCTGCGAATAACCCGAATAAGCAGCGCTGGACAAAATCTCGGGACTCTGTCCCAAACAAACCACGCTGGTTTCTGGAAAGATTCTCGGGCAGCAGGATTGTCGGTTGGTAGGTTGGGCAATAAACGACTTATGTGTGAACCTGGTCAACTCTACCGGTGGCAAGGCGACTCATCTTAACACTGTTAGATGTTTCGGCAAGGCACAACTACCCTAGCCAGGGTACTGGGCTCACTTGTATGGAGTAGCGACCGCAAGTGTTCTCTCAGCGACTGAAAGCTTATCATGACTATTCAAATCTCAAAACGACTCTCATCCCGCATCGCTCGTAGCGTGGTTAAACAAGGAGCGCGTCCTGCAGTGACTCAGGCTGCAGTCGGAAAATCAGCTACTGAGGATAAAAGAAAGGAAAAGGCTACAAATGTTCTAATGAAAGGGAAGAAAGACGTCATTGTCAGCACTATCAATGTACAGACTCTTCAGAGGGACGACAAGATTTTCGAAGTAATTGCCGCAGCAGAAGCCACAAACCATGATATTGTGTTTGTGCAAGAACATAGGTTTATACATGATGACCTACCGACTAAAGAACACACTTTTGGGAACTGGAGGCTGGTCACCTGCACAGCATGGAGAAATAGCTCAAATGCAGCAAATGGCAGGGTCGGGATGCTCTTTAGCCCCGGAGCTTCTCAGTCACTTACTAGTATCGAAATGATAACACCACGGATCATGATAGCAACCATAAATGGAAACCCTCAAACGACCATTATTTCGTGCTATAGCCCAACAAATGTGAGTGATGAAAGCGAAGCTGAACGTTTCTACGAGGAGCTGACTTCAGTCACCAGGCAGGTACCAAAGCACAACTTCCTCATCACTGGTGGAGATTTCAATGCCCACCTAGGCCATCTTGACGGTTTCAAGTATGCGTACCACTCCCACACAAATTGAAACGGCGAGATGTTAAAAGACTACCTCTCCGAAAACAACCTGGTGTGCTTAAATACCACTTTCCAGAAATGACCCGGTCAACAATGGACACACGCAACACCAAATGGAAACAAGGCACAAATAGATTATGTCATCATAAACAGAAAATGGAAGAACAGTGCCAAAAACTGCAGAGCCTTCAATTCGTTTGCCAGCGTGGCATCCAACCACCATGTCGTCTCTGCCAAACTCCGCCTCAGCTACCAAGGCTACCAAGAAGAAATCCAGGAATACAGCACCCTATGACTGGTCTACCTTGAGGACCAACACCGATATTGGCAGGACTTTCACCATCCATCTAAACAATAGATTTGCTTCTCTCCAGGACTCCGACTCATCAACCTCAGTCAACAATACCTATAAGAACTTTGAAAGAGCATGCAGGGAAACAGCTGCTGAAACCATCCCCATAAAACCAAAAGTAAAGAAACACAAGCCTTGGGAAAAAGAAGCGATCTGCCAAAGACGTGAAGACCTTCACAAAGCTATGCAACTCCAAAACTCTGACCCATCACCAGAAAACCTCAACCAGCTCGCAGAAGCCCGAGAAGCTCTGAAAAGTGCATACAAAGCAGACAAAATAGAATACCTGGAAAGTAAGATCAACCACATCAGTAAAGCAGAAAAAGCACCAATAAAGGCAAGCTGACAGCATCCAGTCAAGAAGAGCGAATACTATTGTGGTGGCAGCACTTTCAGAACCTACTTGGTAAGCCACCTGAGATTTCCGATAAGACCATTACACCGATCTTCACCAGAGAACTGCAGATAAAGAAGGGCCCCTTCTCGATGGAAGAACTCAGAAAGGCAGTTGGCTCTATCCAAAACGGGAAGGCTTGTGGACTCGATGAGATACCAGCTGAAGTGTGGAAGATATAAGATTTCCATGAAATCCTTCTTGACATGTGCAATGGAGTTTACAATCAAGACCCTATTGACAGATGGTCTGATGGGTGCCTACTCCCCTTCCCTAAAAAGGGCAATCTTGGAAACGCCAAAAACTATCGTGGCATCACGTTAACAGCAATTGCAGCCAAGATCTATAATTTAATGCTGCTAAATAGAGTTAGACCGGAAGTCGATCCAGTATTAAGGAAGAACCAAAACGGCTTTAGAACCAATAGGTCAACTTCTGGACAGATACTTACCGTCAGGCGCATTTTAGAGGGAGCAAATGCAAAGAACCTACCAGCAACCCTCTTATTCATCGACTTCGCCAAAGCCTTTGATTCCATCCACCGGGGAAAAATGAAGGAGATTTTGCTGGCTTATGGTCTACCAAACGAAACTGTGGATGCCATCATGATGCTCTACAATAACACCCGATCAATGGTACGCTCCCCTGATGGCGATACTGACTTCTTCGATATCACCTCCAGGGTCTTGCAAGGAGACACCTTGGCACCATATCTCTTCATCATTTGCCTCGACTACATGCTTAGAATAGCTCTGGACGAAAATATGGGTCGCGGCTTTACCCTTTCAGAACAGAGAAGCAGATGCCATCCAGCTTGCAAGATCACCGACATCGACTACACCGATGACCTAGCAGTCATGGCTGACTGACTGGAGGACGCAATGTTTCTACTACATAGCATTGAGAAAGAAGCCAACGTAATAGGACTACATGTCAATCCAGAGAAAACTAAATTCATATCCCTAAACCAGAATGCATCTGACGGCGTGAAAAGCCTAAATGGCCACTCGGTTAAACGGGTGGATGATTTCAAGTATCTCGGTAGTCATATTGCATCGACCGAACAGGATGTGAACATCAGACTTGGGAAAGCCTGGGGTGCCCTAAATGGTATGGACCAAATCTGGAAATCAAATCTCCCTGACTATCTAAAGAGGAATTTCTTTCGAGCTACTGTGGAAACTGTCCTCTTATATGGCTCTACCTCCTGGACCCTGACATCAAAACTAGAAAGAAAGCTCGACGGTGCCTATACCCACATGCTCTGCGCCGCTCTCAATCGATCCTGGAAAGATCATCCCACCAATAAAGAGCTATATGGCAACATACCACCCATTACTACATCTATCCGGCAGCAACGGCTACGCTTCGCCGGACACTGCTGGCGCAGCAAAAATGAATTGGCTGCTGAAGTCATCCTGTGGAGACCAACCCACGGAAGAAGAACAAGTGGTCGACCCAAAAAGACCTACATCGACCAACTGGTTGACGACACGGGCTGCCAGGCAGACGAACTGGCAACTGCCATGAGCGACAGAGAGAGTTGGGCTGAGCGTGTCATGGAAAGCCGAGCTAGCTCGACCTGGTAAGGTAAGTAAGTTGTCATTAAAGTATTTAGGGTAATGTATTTGTCCAGAGCCATCTTTAATAATACTATTTAATATTCCATATTTCTTTAATATTATTTTTGTTATTTTATATTAATTTACCATAATAGTCCTTCCTACATCTCCTTATGATACTCGTTAACTTGTTTTTATATTTTTTATATTTATTTTCTGCCTCTTTGGTTCTTAATTAAATAAATTCTCTATATAGAGTGTTTTTCTTCTTACAGGCATTTTGTAATCCCTTAGTAATCCAAGGTTGGTCATTATAGTTTTGTTTTGTACTATATTGCTTCAGTGGGCAATTTTTATCATATAATAATTTGAATATACAGTGGGGCAAAAAAGTATTTAGTCAGCCACTAATTGTGCAAGTTTTCCCACTTAAAAAGATGAGAGAGGCCTGTAATTTTCGTCATAGGTACACTTCAACTATGAGAGACAGAATGGGGGGAAAGAATCCAGGAAATCACATTGTAGGATTTTTAATGAATTAATTGGTAAATTCCTCGGTAAAATAAGTATTTGGTCACCTACAAACAAGCAAGATTTCTGGCTCTCACAGACCTGTAACTTCTTTAAGAGGCTCCTCTGTCCTCCACTCGTTACCTGTATTAATGGCACCTGTTTGAACTGGTTATCAGTATAAAAGACACCTGTCCACAACCTCAAACAGTCACACTCCAAACTCGACTATGGCCAAGACCAAAGAGCTGTCAAAGAACACCAGAAACAAAATTGTAGACCTGCACCAGGCTGGGAAGACTGAATCTGCAATAGGTAAGCAGCTTGGTGTGAAGAAATCAACTGTGGGAGCAATTATTAGAAAATGGAAGACATACAAGACCACTGATAATCTCCCTCGATCTGGGGCTCCACACAAGATCTCACCCCGTGGGGTCAAAATGATCACAAGAACGGTGAGCAAAAATCCCAGAACCACACGGGGGGACCTAGTGAATGACCTGCAGAGAGCTGGGACCAAAGTAACAAAGGCTACCATCAGTAACACACTACGCCGCCAGGAACTCAAATCCTGCAGTGCCAGACGTGTCCCCCTGCTTAAGCCAGTACATGTCCAGGCCCGTCTGAAGTTTGCTAGAGAGCATTTGGATGATCCAGAAGAGGATTGGGAGAGTGTCATATGGTCAGATGAAACCAAAATAGAACTTTTTGGTAAAAACTCAACTTGTCGTGTTTGGAGGAGAAAGAATGCTGAGTTGCATCCAAAGAACACCATACCTACTGTGAAGCATGGGGGTGGAAACATCATGCTTTGGGGCTGTTTTTCTGCAAAGGGACCAGGACGACTGATCCATGTAAAGGAAAGAATGAATGGGGCCATGTATCGTGAGATTTTGAGTGAAAACCTCCTTCCATCAGCAAGGGCATTGAAGATGAAACATGGCTGGGTCTTTCAGCATGACAATGATCCCAAACACACCGCCTGGGCAACGAAGGAGTGGCTTCGTAAGAAGCATTTCAAGGTCCTGGAGTGGCCTAGCCAGTCTCCAGATCTCAACCCCATAGAAAATCTTTGGAGGGAGTTGAAAGTCCGTGTTGCCCAGTGACAGCCCCAAAACATCACTGCTCTAGAGATCTGCATGGAGGAATGGGCCAAAATACCAGCAACAGTATGTGAAAACCTTGTGAAGACTTACAGAAAACGTTTGACCTCTGTCATTGCCAACAAAGGGTATATAACAAAGTATTGAGATGAACTTTTGTTATTGACCAAATACTTATTTTCCACCATCATTTGCAAATAAATTCTTTAAAAATCAGACAATGTGATTTTCTGGAATTTTTTTTCCTCATTTTGTCTCTCATAGTTGAGGTATACCTATGATGAAAATTACAGGCCTCTCTCATCTTTTTAAGTGGGAGAACTTGCACAATTGGTGACTGACTAAATACTTTTTTGGCCCACTGTACTTAAAAAGTTATCATATGCTCTATCACTGCTATTCTCTATATAAACTGATTCCCAGTCTTGTATTAATAAATCATTATTTAATGCAAACATGGCCTCCTCAGTCCTAACTCTTCTATACTTAAGTTTATGGTCTGTCACATTTCTCTTATGATTAGTCATAAATTGTAAAAAACTGGTAGATGATCACTAATATCATTGATTAACATTCCACTTATAATGTTATTATCTATATCATTGGTAAATATATTATCTATTAAGGTAGCACTATGGTCAGTAATTCTGGTGGGTCTGGTCATTTTTGGGTGAAGACTCATACTGTACATGGTATTAATAAATTCTTCAGTCATACTGTGCTTATTAGGATTCAACAGATCAATATTTGTATCCCCACAAATGAAGATAACTTTTTTATTATCTACTGTAAATGTCTTTTCTACCCAGTCCTTAAACACCTCTATACTAGTTTCTGGCGCTCTATATATACAGCTAATTAATACATTTCTACTTTTTTCAATATTAATTTTGATTGTGGGCGGCACGGTGGCGTAGTGGTTAGCGCTGTCGCCTCACAGCAAGAAGGTCCTGGGTTCGAGCCCCGGGGCCAGCGAGGGCCTTTCTGTGTGGAGTTTGCATGTTCTCCCCGTGTCCGCGTGGGTTTCCTCCGGGTGCTCCGGTTTCCCCCACAGTCCAAAGACATGCAGGTTAGGTTAACTGGTGACTCTAAATTGACCGTAGGTGTGAATGTGAGTGTGAATGGTTGTCTGTGTCTATGTGTCAGCCCTGTGATGACCTGGCGACTTGTCCAGGGTGTACCCCGCCTTTCGCCCGTAGTCAGCTGGGATAGGCTCCAGCTTGCCTGCGACCCTGTAGAAGGATAAAGCGGCTAGAGATAATGAGATGAGATGAGATGAGAATTTTGATTGTTAAACATTCTAATAAGTTATCAATCACTGTTGTCATGCCATCTATTAACTTATAATTCAAATTACAGTCCACATACACCACCACTCCTCCTCCACCTTTATTTTTCCTGTTTATATAATTAAATTCATATCCAGCCAGTTTGAAATCCACTCCTTTTTCCAGGTCAATCCAGGTCTCCAATATGGCAATTATGCTGAATGGATGAGTAAACTGACTTAAGTATTTCTTGATGTATTTGAAGTTAGCATACATGCTTCTGCTGTTGAAGTGTATTATTGATAATTTTCCCACAGCCTTAGTGGACTGATTGTACTGTTCCTCTGTGTAATAGTGGCAATTGTCATTAACGGTTGAAAAAAAGTTATTGTCCGGGTCTGTGTCATTTTCTGTATCCAATAGTTTATGGTCAGTGAATTCATGTGGTTTCAGTTCCAGGTTTTCATAATCAACAAGCATTTGCGTGAGCCGAGTAGTGTTCCGGGTAATGGATGAAAGAGTTATTTCGGTGTGTGTCATGGTTGAGTTTGGTGTAGTGTCACATTGGTATTGATTACCGTACAGTCCCGATAGCATCACTGGTATTTGTCCAAGTCCTCGATGTTCCGTATGACCAGAACTCTCGCCTCCTCCGGTGTCCCGTTCAGCTTGATGAAAACTTTGCAGTTGGTGATCCATGTAGATTGAATTTTATTTTCCTTCTTCAGATGTCGTGCTTTTCTGGCGATGTCAGCATTGCGTTTTGTCAGGTGCTCGTTGATGTAGACGTTTGTCCCTTTCAGTTTCCTTCCTTGTTTTAGCAGTGTAGCTTTATGTTTCCGGCTGATGAATCTCATGATGATGGTCTGTTTGTCTCTGGTGTTCCTTCTTGGTAGCGGGTGGCAAGCCTCGATGTTATCACAGTCCAGGTGAATTCCCTTGGACTGCAGGAAAGCAGCTACCTGCTGCTCCGTGGAGCTCACATCCAGCTCCCCGGGCTCCCCCCCGCTGATAGCTGTTACTGCCTAAGCGTGTGACCGAGGTTTTACCTGGAGCCTGGTGACGACAACGTCATTCATTCTGGAATATTGCTCCAGGTCGGCCACTCGGCTTTCCAGGTCAGCGATCCACTTATCCTTATCCACATTCTGGATCCGCAGTGTTTTCACTTCTTCCACCAAGTCCAATATGCTCTTCTGCTGCAGCCTGACAGCAGAAACTTCGGTTATGAAGTCGAGTGACTTTTTTATGTCATCGACTTCCTCAGCAGTGGGGATCTTCTTTGGGCCCATATAGCCCGGTAGCAAATTGCTGGGACAACCAGCTTTCGCCATCAGCTGTTAGCACAGCCAGCTGTTCACCTCACTGCCTTTCTGAATTTTCCCGCCAAAGGAAGAGGAAGACGGAAGTCTGTTAAATTTTAACAGGGGAGGTTTGACACTGAGAAAGCCCAGCACCAACCCCCTTCTCTGAGGTATCATCTTTAAGCACAAGCACAGACTGGGGTCAGGGTTTGGAGAATAGAGGCTTTGCACCATCATGTGACCCCATAGCAACGGTAACTATGCCGCCCATGACAGGGGACACACTTGTAGTGCTTCATTCAGCCAAGTTAGTCATTATTGATTGGTATGGGAAGGTTTTTGGATATGCAAATCATTTTGAATGAAACAAAGACATCAGATTTTTTTTTAAATTTACCAAAAGTAATTCATCGTCAGGGGAAAAAATAGAGACATTTTTAAACGTAGAAGGAAAAATGGAGAAAAAACTTTCAGCAGCACTCGGTGTCGAACAAAGAGGTCAAAAACCTCTTCATTTGACAACAACACAGCAGTTCTGTATAGCCTAACCTTCACTGAGACTTAAAGTGCATTTACATTCGGGGATCCTTCAGAGTGTGTTGTGCACATGCTTGGGACCCAGTCATTATGAGAAACACCTGATGCTGATCTGAGTGCAATCAACATGTGCATATCAGGACGCAGAGGCTTTGTGAAGTGTTATCATTATCACGGTCATGTTTGTTTGTAGCCATGTTTATGACTCTACTTTCGGTTTCGTTTTTGTTTTGTTTATGTAAATATCATGCCTGCTAATAAACACTCTTCCTGCACTTAGATCCATCTACCGCTGCATGCCTGACAGAATATTTCACAAAGTCTCTGTGAAAACAGTGTCCTTGAAAGCGTGTGCTGATTGTGATCAAATCAGCATCAGGTGTTTCCTATAATGACTGGGATCCAAGTGTGCACACAACACGCTCTAAAGGATCCCCGAACGTAAATGCACTTTGTCTCAGTGAAGGTTGTGCAAAGTGGCTGTGTTGCTTATGTTTTTTTTTAATAATAATAATAATAATAATAATAATAATAATAATAATAATAATAATAATAATAACAACAACTTTATTTTAGCACATGTACATTTAAGCACAGTGATTTCCTCACCACAGAGAAAATTTCTCTCTGCATTTAACCCATCTGAAGCAGTGAACACACACGCACACCCAGAGCAGTGGGCAGCTATGCTATAGCACCCACGGAGCAGTTGAGGGCTAGGTGCCTTGCTCAAGGGCACTTCAGCCCAAGGTCACCCCATGTTAACCTAACCTGGGAGGAAACTCATGCAGACACGTGGAGAACATGCAAACTCCACACAGGCAGGCCCCTGCCAGCCGCTGGGCTTGAACCTAGAACCTTGCTGTGAGGCGACAGTGCTAACCACCATGCCGCCCTTTTCTTTTTCTGAGAAGCTACAAAAATCTTCTATAAAAATGTGTAACGTGTATGCTTCTGCTGGATTTTGACTCCTGAGATCAATGAGCTATCTGACTCACAGATACAAAGATTTCTTTTAGCATCTGATAAAAGTGGAATAGAATTCATTGAGGTAATACGATCCTCCTGTCATTTTCAATTTGGTCCACTGTTAAGGTTCATGACATGTCAGATTGCTCAAAAAGGCTGTATGAGGCTTCCATACTCAATAAGTCCAGGCCAAGAATTTCATTTTCTTTCTGTAATTTATTACATTATGTAATTATCTGAGAGCCAGAAAACTGTACCAAATGGCAAAGCATGACATTTTTGAGAAAATGATAATTAGACTGTGTTATTCGCTTATTTCAGTGGGTGTAGTTTTCACAGCATCTGAACCATCTGGACGCCTGGTAGAGCAGGTGAATGCCTACTTAATAAGATATATGTAGTGTGTCAAGATGGACACAATGTGCCAGATATTTTGTGTAAGGTCATGTTGATGGTGGGAAAAGCATAAAAATGCACAGGAAAACAGCAGAGACATGGCTAAATGTTTATAGGACTAGTTATTTAAGGGATAGGTTGAATTCAACAATTTAAATTGAAATAAATAAACCTGATCCATTTATTGTGACATGCAGTACTGTGCAGAAGTCTTAGGTACATGTAAAGAAAAAATGGCTGAAAAATAATGAAATTAAATGTTTCAACATTTAAAAAATACTATAAATAGTAATCAGTAAGCCATAATAAATGAAACAAAGTCAGTATTTGGTGTGAGACGACCCTTTGCTTAAAAAAAAAAAGTAGTCTAAGGTCCAACGAGTGCAGTTTTATGCGGAAATGAGCTGTAGGTTTTACTGAGCATCTTACAGAACCAGCCACAGTTCTTCTGCACACTTTGACTGTCACACTCGCTTCTTCATTTTGCACCAAAACCCAGCAGCCTTCATTATGTTTTCTTTTTTAATCTGAAAAGTGCTCTCTTATGGAATATGCTGCTCAGATACAAACATTTTTTTTTTTCCTGTAACATTTAATTCTGTGCTGGAAAACAAACATTCGGACTCTAAAATGTAGAAGTCATAAAATAGAAATCTATAACAAAGTTTGTATGAAAAAAAATAGGGGGCCTAAGACTTTTGCACAGTACTGGTGTTTGTCCTGTTTTGTCGCATTATAAGCTGGAATTAAAATGGATTTAACACCATTTGATTTACACAGCACGCCTACAACTTTAAAGGTGCAAATTGTTGTTTTATTGTGACACAAACAATAATTAAGATGAAAAAAACAGAAATCTGGAGTGTGCAGAGGTATTCACCCCCTTTCATATGAAACCCCTAAATAAGAGCTGGTCCAACCAATTCACTTCATAAGTCACATAATTAGTTGATTAAGATCCACCTGTGTGCAATCAAAGTGTCACATGACCTGTCACATGATGTGTCACATGATGTCTGTATAAATCAACCTGTTCTGGAAGGACCCTGACTCTGCAACACGACTAAGCAAGCAACATGAAAACCAAGGAGCCTCCAAACAGGTCAGAGACAAAGTTGTGGGGAAGTATAGATCAGGGGAAAATATCCCAAACTTTGAATATCCCAGGGAGTGCCATTAAATCCATTATAGCAAAATGGAAAAAATATGGCACCACTACAAACCTGACAAGAGAAGGCCGCCCACCAAAACTCACTAACCGGGCAAGGAGAGCATTAATCAGAGATGCAACAAAAACACCAAAGAGAACACTGAAGGAGCTGCAAAGATCCACAGCGGAGATGAGAGTATCTGTCCATAAGACCATACAAACATTGTATTAGTTTCCACTGTTGTGCTGATGACACACAGTTGTATGTTTCTGCAAAACCTGATGAGAGACACCAGTTTAATAGAATTGAGGAATGTGTGAAGGACATTAGACACTGGATGCTTATTAACTTCCTTCTGCTTAACTCTGACAAGACTGAAGTACTTGTACTCAGACCACATGCAGCTAGAAGTAAGTTTTCTGATTACACAGTAACTCTGGATGGCCTTTCGGTTTCTTCACGGGCAGCAGTAAAAGACCTCGGGGTGATTATTGACCCCAGTCTTTCATTCAAAACTCACATTGATAACATTACCCGGATAGCTTTCTTTCATCTCAGAAATATTGCTAAGATAAGAAATTTAATGTCACTATGTGACGCGGAAAAAACTAGTTCATGCTTTCGTGACCTCCAGGTTGGATTATTGTAATGCCTTACTGTCTGGATGTTCCAATAAGTGCATAAACAAGCTCCAGTTAGTTCAAAATGCAGCAGCAAGAGTCCTTACTAGAACTAGAAAATATGACCACATCACCCCTGTCTTATCCACACTACACTGGCTCCCAATCAAATTTTGTATTGATTATAAAGTACTAATATTGACCTTTAAAGCACTGAATGGTCTCGCACCACAGTACTTGAGTGAACTTCTGCTCCTCTATGACCCGCCACGCCTACTTCAATCAAAAGGTACAGGCTGTCTGCTGGTACCTCATATAGTGAAGGCTACATCAGGGGGCGGAGCCTTTTCTTACAAAGCCCCACAGTTACGGAACAGCCTTCCAAGTAATGTTCGGGACTCAGACACAGTCTCAGTGTTTAAGTCTAGGCTGAAAACATATCTGTTTAGTCAAGCCTTTTGTTAATGGTGTTTATGAGGTAAAGGTGTAGATCTGCAGGGTCCTCAGACATAGAGTGTTTTGGTAAACTGGGATGTTTGGACGCTGTCAGTCCCCCACTCGCTTTCTCACTCAAGTTTGTTGATGGTGTAGTGGCTGCTGCTTTATGTCCCGGGGCTCCCTCATGCCTGTGTTACCTTCTGGCTCTCCCCTTTTAGTTATGCTGTCATAGTTAGTTGCCGGAGTCCCTGCTTGTACTCAGTGCAATATGTATACTGTTCCTACTTATTCAGGTGACATTGGGCATACCTAACAACCTGTTTTCTCTCCCCCCCACCCCAAAAAAAATGTCCCTCTGAGTTACATGTCGGTCCTGGGATCGAGATGCTGACCTCTTCTGCTCCTCGGACCTGCCTGATCCATCCTGGTGCCCTGTGTCTGGTTGGAGTCTCATCGCATCGCTCCTGTGGAGGACGGCCCCATGTGGACAGTTGAAAGTCACACCTGGAGGACGCTCTGGACTCTTACAGTCATGCTTTTATGGCTGAGGACTACAGTTGACTTGCTAACTTTAGGACTGCAGTTGTCATGAACAGTTTTTCACTCAGGTTTCCATCAATGAAGAGTTTATAACATCAACAAAACTGACTTCATGTTAAAACTGTTAATGTTATAGTCATGTTGTCTGTTGTTGCCCAAATGAGAATGGGTTCCCTTTTGAGTCTGGTTCCTCTCGAGGTTTCTTCCTTATGTCGTCTGAGGGAGTTTTTCTTTGCCACCATCGCCACAGGCTTGCTCATTGGGGATAGATTAGGGATAAAATTAGCTCATGTTTTCAGTCGTTCAAATTCTATAAAGCTGCTTTGTGACAATGTTTATTGTTAAAAGCGCTATACAAATAAACTTGACTTGACCACTTTAAGCCATACACTCCACAGAGCGGGGCTTGATGGAAGAGTGGCCAGAAAAAGTCATTGCTTAAAGAAAAACATCAGAAGAAAACACATTTGGAGTTTGCCCAACAGCATGTGGCAGACTGCCCAAACACATGGCAGAAGATTCTCTGGTCAGATGAAACTAAAATTGAACTTTTTGCCTATCATGGGAAACACCATGTGTGGCGCAAACCCATCACCCTGAGAACACCATTCCTACAGTGAAGCATGGTGGTGGCAGCATCATGCTATGGGGATATTTTTCATCTGCAGGGACAGGAAAGCTGGTCAGGACTGAAGGAAAGATGGATGGCCCTAAATACAGGGCAATTCTGGAGGAAAACCTGTTTGAGTCGGCCAGAGGTTTGAGACTGGGACGAAGGTTCATGTTTCAGCAGGACAATGACCCGAAACATACTGCTAAAGCTACACTGGAGTGGTTTAAAGGGAAACATTTAAATGTCTTGGAATGGCCGAGTCAAAGCCCAGACCTCAATCCAATTGAGAATCTGTGGTATAACTTTAAGATTGCTGTCCACCAACGCAACCCATCGAACTTGAAGGAGTTGGAGCAGTTTTGCCTGGAGGAATGGGCAAAAATCCCAGTGGCTAGATGTGGTAAGCTAATAGAGACATACCCCAAGAGACTTGCAGCTGTAATTGCAGCAAAAGGTAACTCTGTAAAGTATTGACTATGGGGGAGTGAATACTTATGTACACTCCAGATTTTTGTTTTTTCATCTTAATTATTGTTTGTGTCACAATAAAAGAACATTTTTTCACCTTTAAAGTGGCCGGCATGTTGTGTAAATCAAATGGTGCTAACCCTCCAAAAATCCATTTTAATTCCGGCTTGTAATTAAACAAAACAGGACAAACACCAAGGGGAATGAATACTTTTGCAAGATGCTATCTATCTATCTATCTATCTATCTATCTATCTATCTATCTATCTATAGATTTGTCAACTACCCATATACCATTTTCGTATCACTGTAAAAATTGCTGGAAAGTTGTATTAATTTTACAATAAAATTTTGTTGAATTATTTTACAGGATTATAAATAATTAGGTCATTAGAGCACTGCATTGGTTTTGAGTAAAATATCAGATAATGCAATGCATCTCGAATGGAATATCTGGATTCAGGATTTTTTTTTTCTCTTCTCAATGTAACGGATTTTGATGAAATTTGGTGTCCAGCTTTAGTATAATCCTCGGTTCAGGTGATTTGATTTTGATGTTGATCCAGATACAGATTAGTGAACATCTGGATATTCTAATATGTAGCTTGGCGGAGGTTTGCACTCTACTGAGTGCCCTTCTAGTTTTATATGATGTGACATACAGTATTACAGACTGTAATGTTCAACTCTATAGCAGATAAATTTTACAGTAAATGTTTTACAGTTTAAATTAAAACTTAAGAACGACTTTGTATTTGCCAGTTTCTAAACTAGTAGTCTATTAAAGTTTCTTTTACACTGACATAAGATATTTTCAGTTTTCATTAAATGGAAAACGTAGTTTATGAACTACGTGGATACAGGCCATCTACAGTGGTGCTTGAAAGTTTGTGAACCCTTTAAAATTTTCTATATTTCTGCATAAATATGACCTAAAACATCATCAGATTTTCACACAAGTCCGAAAAGTAGATAAATGTCATGATCCGCCCCGGACTTCCACTCCGGAGATTTACTATCTCCCAGTACAGTGCAATCCGGATCCGGGAGGGGACTTCCAGCTTGCCGGCATTCACTTCCTGGTCTGCTCTGCTGTGTATAAATAGGCCGTTCTCAGTAGGGGACCTTGCCAGAACGTTTTGTCTGTTTCTCACGTTGTCTCTGTACCATTTTTTGCTTCCTGGATTTTTGCTCTCTGTTTTGCCTAGTCTTAGCCACAGTTTTTTGCACTTGCACTTTGTCAGTTTTTCATGTTTTTTGCACTACATTTTTTGTCTCCAGTTTTTGTCAGAACTATTTTTCATGTTTTTTCATATTAGCACTTTGTCTAACTTGTCATTGTCTGGATTATTTTTGCTATTTTTGTTCATTGACTCTTTTTGGACTTTAATTAAATCATTTTTTATTCATTGGATTTTCTGGTTGTTCTGCTCTTGGATCCTAACTCACCACATCTCGCCACCCTTAACAATAAAGAGAACCCAGTTAAACAAATGAGACAAAAATATTATCTCATCATCTCTAGTTGCTTTATCCTGTTCTACAGGGTTGCAGGCAAACTGGAGCCTATCCCAGCTGACTACGGGCAAAAGGCGGGGCACACCCTGGACAAGTCGCCAGGTCATCGCAGGGCTGACACATAGACACAGACAACCATTCACACTCACACCTACGGTCAATTTAGAGTCACCAGTTAACCTTACCTGCATGTCTTTGGACTGTGGGGAAAACTGGAGCACCGGGAGGAAACCCATGCGGACACGGGGAGAACATGCAATCTCCGCACAGAAAGGCCCTCGCCGGCCACGGGGCTCGAACCCGGACCTTCTTGCTGTGAGGCGACAGCGCTAACCACTACACCACCGTGCCGCCACAAAAATATTTTACTTGGTCATTTATTTATTGAGGAAAATGATCTATTACATATCTGTGAGTGGCAAAAGTATGTGAACCTTTGCTTTCAGTATCTGGTGTGACCCCCTTGTGCAGCAATAACTGCAACTAAACGTTTCTGGTATCTGTTGATCAGTCCTGCACACTGGCTTGGAGGAATTTTAGCCCATTCCTCCATACAGAACAGCTTCAACTCTGGGATGTTGGTGGGTTTCCTCACATGAACTGCTCGCTTCAGGTCCTTCCACAACATTTCGATTGGATTAAGGTCAGGACTTTGACTTGGCCATTCCAAAACATTAACTTTATTCTTCTTTAACCATTCTTTGGTAGAATGACTTGTGTGCTTAGGGTCGTTGTCTTGCTGCATGACCCACCTTCTCTTGAGATTCAGTTCATGGACAGATGTCCTGATATTTTCCTTTAGAATTTGCTGGTATAATTCAGAATTCATTGTTCCATCAATGATGGCAAGCCATCCTGGCCCAGATGCAGCAAAACAGGCCCAAACCATGATACCACCACCACCATGTTTCACAGATGGGATAAGGTTCTTATGCTGGAATGCAGTGGTTTCCTTTCTCCAAACATGATTGATTGATGTTCGTCCTTCGCGACGAAGACGACCACAACTTCTCATATCACTGGATCTTGTGAGTGTGAAGATGGCTGATCAGTCCGATCCTCGCTCAAAAATGTCTGTTACAGTGTGGACACGCATGTGCCGGGGGCGAACCAGGCTGGGAGGTGGTAGTCGCTCTGCTTTTGCGTCTCTGGCGTTTCTGCTCCTGCTCCTCCACATGCCTCACTTCGTAGCCTGACACACCAGAGTTAACCACGTGGCGCCATGCACAACGGTCATGTGCCATTGTTTCCCAGGTGTCAGGGTTGATGCTGCAGCACTTCAGGGAAGCTTTCAGTGTGTCTTTGTAGCACTTCCTCTGGCCTCCTTGAGACCGCTTGCCTTCCTTCAGTTCACCATACAGCAACCTCTTTGGCAGTCGCTCATCAGGCATACGGAGAACGTGCCCTGCCCATCTGAGCTGGGAGCGTTTAAGCATCGCGTGAACGCTCTCCATCTGGGCTCTCTGGAGTACCTCTGTGTCTGGCACTTTGTCCTGCCATTTGATGTGCAGCAGGTTTCTGAGACATCTCGTGTGGAAGGAGTTCAGCTGTCTGGCATGCCGACTGTACACCGTCCATGTTTCACAGGCGTACAGTAAAGAGGGTAGGACGACAGCACGGTACACCTTTAGCTTAGTCTGGAGGCTGATTCCTCTTCTCTCCCAAACTCTGTCTCTGAGTCTGCCGAAGGCCGAGCTGGCCCTGGCAATCCTGTACGACACCTCCTCGTCGATGCTGACAGTTCGTGACAGTGTGCTGCCAAGGTAAACAAACTTGTCCGCCACTGTCAGCTTCTCGCCGTGGACCGTGATGGTTGGTTCTGTGTAGGGAGTTGCAGGAGCTGGCTGGTGCATCACTTCGGTCTTCTTTGTGCTTATTGTCAGACCAAAGTCGTCGCAGGCTTTGGCGAACTGGTCCATGCTTTCCTGCATGTCAGACTGGGTACCAGCATTCAATGCGCAGTCGTCAGCAAAGAGAAAGTCACGGGCGACGTCATCCTGGACTTTGGTTTTTGCCTGCAGTCTCTGTAGGTTGAACAGCTTTCCATCAGTTCGGAATCTAAAGTCGACTCCAATGTCACCCTCACGAAAAGCGTCAGTCAGCATGGCCGAGAACATCATACTGAAGAGTGTCGGAGCGAGGACACAGCCCTGTTTCACGCCGTTTGTGACAGGAAACGGCTCTGAGTGCTCTCCATCATCCTGTACGCTAGCTTGCATGCCGTCATGGAACTGCCTGACCAGGAAAATGAACTTTGCAGGGCAGCCGAACTTGGCCATGATCTTCCAGAGTCCCTCTCGGCAGACAGTGTCGAAAGCCTTAGTCAGGTCCATGAAGGTGGTGTAGAGGCTGACATTCTGCTCCCGACACTTCTCCTGGAGCTGACGTGTTGCGAAAATCATGTCCACTGTGCTGCGACCCTGTCTGAACCCGCACTGACTTTCAGGTAATAGTCCTTCTTCCAAATGGTCAATCAGGCGGTTCAGCAAAACTCTGGCCAAGATCTTCCCGGCAATGGAGAGTAGCGAGATGCCGCGGTGGTTGTCACACGCCTGCCGATTTCCTTTGCGCTTGTACAAGTGGACGATAGAAGCATCCTTGAGTTCCTGCGGGATTTTCTCCTGGCTCCACATGGACTGGAATAGCTCAGTGAGCTTCCTGATCAGAGTTGGGCCACCAGAGGCGTAGATTTCCGCAGGGATGGAGTCAGCACCCGGTGCTTTTCCACTCGACAGGCGCTTCACTGCTTTTTCCACTTCAGCTTCAGTAGGGGCGTCGGCAAGGGAGTGCTTGGTTGGAACCTGAGGCAGCCTTGTGATCGCTTCTTTGTTGATGACAGATGGGCAGTTGAGTACGCTACTGAAGTGTTCTGCCCAGCGTTCAAGTACCTTTTCCTTGTCAGTGATCAGTACGTTTCCATCTGCACTGAGGAGTGGAGACGACCCCGACGAAGTAGGCCCATAGACAGTCTTGAGCGCACTGTAAAAGTTCTTCATGTCATTGCGATCAGCATAAGACTGGATCTCATCGGCTTTCTCGCTGAGCCATGTGTCCTGCATTTGGCGTAACTCCAGCTGTACACTTCTTCTGATGTTGCAGAATGCAGCTTTCTTGGACGCTGATGACGGATCGTTGAGGTGTGCTCGATGAAGGCGATGTTTCTCGTCCAACAAAGACCGAATGCGTTCGTTGTTGTCATCGAACCAGTCCTGGTGCTTTCGTGTGGTGGGACCCACCACCTCTGAGGCAGCAGCGTAGACGATATCACGAAAGATCGTCCAGTCGGACTCAACATCTTGTGAGTCCAAACTCTGTTGTTGCAGCTTGCTGTCGATCTCTTCAGCCAGTGACTGCTTGACGTCATCTTTCTTCAGCTTTGAGATGTTCAGACGTTTTGGGGCCTTCTTTCCCTGTGGGCGTCTGGGTAGCTGAATCCTGATGTTGAGCTTTGAGATCAACAAGCGGTGATCTGTCCAACACTCTGCGCCGCACATAGCTTTGGTGACTCTGACGTCTTGCCTATCCCTTTGCCTGACGATGATGTAATCCAGCAAGTGCCACTGTTTGGAGCGAGGATGCATCCACGACGTCTTGTTACGGTTGGGTAGGCGAAAGACTGTGTTGGTAATGAGTAGCTGGTGTGCAGAGCAGGTTTCCAGTAGCAGTAAGCCATTACTGTTGCATTTGCCTAGTCCATTTTTCCCTAGGACTCCTTCCCATGATGCGTGGTCGGTGCCTACTCTGGCGTTGAAATCACCAAGGATGATGAGTTTATCAGTTCTGGGCACGGCAGAAATGGTCGCACGCAGATCCTCATAGAATCTTTCTTTGACCTCATCAGGGTTGGTCATGGTGGGTGCATAGGCGCTGATCAGTGTGGCATACCGCTTTCTGGGCAGTGGCAGTCGGACAGTCATCAGGCGATCGTTGATACCCTTAGGGGGCGTAGCCAGCTTGTTGACTAGGTTGAATTTAATGGCGAATCCAACTCCCGCCTCACGATGTTCTTCTTGTTTGCGTCCAATCCAGAAGAAAGTGTAGCCAGCGTGTACCTCTGACAGTTGACCTTCATCAGCAAAGCGTGTCTCGCTAAGGGCGGCAATCTGTACCCTGTACCTTGCCAGCTCTCTCGCAATAAGCGCAGTCCTCCTCTCAGGTCTGTCAGTCCCGGCATGGTCCAACAGTGTGCGCACATTCCATGTGCCTAAGATGAGTGGTATCATCTTTGTAGATTTTGTTTTCTTCTTACCGCTATAGAGGGATCCCCGCCAGCCGCGGCAAGCTGGCCAGGGTAAGGTGAAGCAGGCAATTTTTGGGACACCTTTTCTAGTCCCTTCCCCAGGCTAGGGGGGGGAGCAGTGCTGTCCTGAAGAGGGCTGCTCCGACGCTCAGGTGGCTGCCGAATCCCAGCGCTGCTTCAGTTCGATGGAAGACGACCCTATGGCCTGAGCCGCCTACGTGTAGGATTGTGACTACGACTGCCAGCGTATCCACACCTGTCGCTTCGCCACGCCCCCATCGCCGCAGGACTTGAAGAAGAATGATGATGAAGAATGGTTAGGTGATAATGGGTGATAATGGGTGAAGTTGTGACTTGCGCGTGAGTTGGATTAAAGTGAGGGAGAGTTGCGCAGAGTCGTCAGCCTCACTCTCTCGTCCCGGCCCATCTATATCCAGTAGCAAGACATGGTCGAGACGGCTGGAGATGAGTCAGGATGCAGTGGATGGCCATCAGTGTCCCACGTGTCTCACTGTGCCCTGGTTGCGCTCCACAGCGCTGTGCTGTATCCGCCTTCCTGCCCGTTGAACCAGTCTGGTGGTTTCATCTGCGTGGTCCGCCGGAGTCCAGTCTTCGCATGCGTAGGTAGACAAGCCCTAACTCACCGAGTGTATCAGACCCGTCGGCTACCCTCACATGGTTTCGTCCACCAGTCGAAGCGGTTTCCCGGGGCGTGGCCGCTGTTGCATGCAAACAGCTACTTGGAGCCACATGTGAGAGTTGAGTGCCGGTGGGGACCAAAGCGGAAGAACCACCCAAAGGTGCGACTGTTCCCCCGTCAGAGGTACTACCCCTCCCAAACACCCCATACACCCCATACATCTCCAAACATAACGCTTCTCATTTCAACCAAAAAGTTCTATTTTGGTCTCATCCGTCCACAAAACATTTTTCCAATAGCCTTCTGGCTTGTCCATGTGATCTTCAGCAAACTGCAGATGAGCAGCAATGTTCTTTTTGGAGAGCAGTGGCTTTCTCCTTGCAACCCTGCCATGCACACCATTGTTGTTCAGTGTTCTGCTGATGGTGGACTCATGAACATTAACATTAGCCAATGTGAGAGAGGCCTTCGGTTGCTTAGAAGTTACCCTGGGGTCCTTTGTGACCTCACCAACTGTTACACGCCTTGCTCTTGGAGTGATCTTTGTTGGTCGACCACTCCTGGGGAGGGTAACAATGGTCTTGAATTTCCTCCATTTGTACACAATCTGTCTGACTGTGGATTGTTGGAGTCCAAACTCTTTAGAGATGGTTTTGTAACCTTTTCCAGCCTGATGACCATCAACAACGCTTTTTCTGAGGTCCTCAGAAATCTCCTTTGTTCGTGTCATGATACACTTCAACAAACATATGTTGTGAAGATCAGACTTTTATAGATCCCTTTTCTTTAAATAAAACAGGGTGCCCACTCGCACCTGATTGTCCTATACAGTACACTGATTGAAAACACCTGACTCTAATTTCACCTTCAACTGCTAATCCTAGAGGTTCACATACCTTTGCCACTCACAGATATGTAATAATGGATCATTTTCCTCAATAAATAAATGACCAAGTAGAATATTTTTGTCTCATTTGTTTAACTGGGTTCTCTTTATCTACTTTTAGGACTTGTGTGAAAATCTGATGATGTTTTAGATCATATTTATGCAGAAATATTGAAAATTCTAAAGGGTTCACAAACTTTCAAGCACCACTGTAAGTAATTATGATAGTTAAAATGTGATTTACGTTGCATGTATCTATGCTGTAGGTCCTGGGTTCGAGCCCCGGGGCCGGCGAGGGCCTTTCTGTGTGGAGTTTGCATGTTCTCCCCGTGTCCGCGTGGGTTTCCTCCGGGTGCTCCGGTTTCCCCCACAGTCCAAAGACATGCAGGTTAGGTTGACTGGTGACTCTAAATTGACCGTAGGTGTGAATGTGAGTGTGAATGGTTGTCTGTGTCTATGTGTCAGCCCTGTGATGACCTGGCGACTTGTCCAGGGTGTACCCCGCCTTTCGCCCGTAGTCAGCTGGGATAGGCTCCAGCTTGCCTGCGACCCTGTAGAAGGATAAAGCGGCTAGAGATAATGAGATGAGAATGAGATGAGTATCTATGCTGTGTCATACAGCACTGATAGTATGATTTACCTAAATGTAAATATATCATTTTATAATATATTACATTTCTTTCATTGATGTATTTGTCTTTAGATCACCAATTTTTTGCCATTCGTCATTCATTTAAACGTGTACTAGTCAATGTTAAGCTCGTGAGTGTATCAGTAGCACTCAGTCACTTCTTCCAGCTTGTACCACTTACTTGTATGGGGTCACTGCCAGACAGACCCTCTTGAGCCACATGTCATATTAATTGGAGCATACTTTTATGCCAGATGCCCTTCCTGCCACAACCCTCCCATTTCCGGGCTTGGGAACCAAACATTCACACCTCTGGACAATTTAGAGTATACAGCTAACCTAACTGCATGTGTTTGAACTATGGGGGAAACTGGAGCACCCGGAGGAAACCCACACAGACACGGGGAGATCATGCAAACTCCACACAGAAAGGCCTCTGCTGGCCACTGGGCTCGAACTCAGAACCTTCTTGCCGTGAGGCGACAGTGCTAACCATTACACCACTCACGAGTGCATCATTAGCACATGAATCTGAAAACTGGCAATGTAAAAATCAACAACAACTTAAGACCCTTAAACAACTTAAAAAACAACATCAAAACACTTTAACACCGCATTAGTAAGATGGATAAGCTGAAATGCTTCTTTCAATACCCAGACTCCTGCATTCTTACTAATCTGTGTCACATCACTGCCAGCCTCACAAACTCCATTCCTCAAGCTCCTCATCCAGCTAAAAAAATAAATAAATAATAAAATACAAAGCCAGTCACCTGATTTATCACACGACTTGTATCTCCGTTCGCAGTCCACTGATTACTGATACACCCCTTTTCCCAATCACACTAATCCCTTCAAATAATCCAGACATTGTCCTGTTCTGTGTGAAGTCTCTCTCCTGTTTTCTGACATTCTAGTTTTGGACTCAGTTCTAGCTCTTTAGTTTGAGATCGTCCTCGACTAATGTACTCTGTTTGTTGATCACCTGAAAATCCTGCTTGCTTTTCGCTCTCAGTGTGCTTCATTCTTTAAACGTCAGTTTTGATCTTTTGAATAAACCTGCATTTGCACTCAAACCCTGAGGGATTTCCTGACAGTTTTTTTAAATAAATGTATTCCCTAAACTAACTTTTGGAAGCATGAAATGTTTCACAGAGGTGTTTTAGGATTTTTTTTTTTTTGGGGCAATATTTCAGACAGAGTGCCTTCAACACTTAGCATTTAGATTGGATGACAGGTGGACGGTTGTGGAAGGTCATGATGCATTTCAAATCCATATTGCCACCAAATCAGCAGGAGTGAGAATATGTCATATTAGTATGGCGCTGGTTCTAATTTACATCTCAAATTTGCTTTCTTTCATGCATGGTGATGTGTTCAATAATAAAATGTGAAATTTGGCATGGTGGCACAGCAGGCCGTCTTGGTGCCTCACAGCTCCAGGGGCTCTGGCTTGATCTTTGTGGAGTTTCACTTGTGCTCTCACTATCTGCATGGGTTTTTTCTGGGTTCTCTAGTTTCCTTCCACCTTCCAAACACATGCCAGATATGTGGACTGGCTACACGAAATTTCCCTGAGGTGTGTGTGAGTGTGATAGATGATAGACTGGCAACCCATCCAGGATGTTTTATCACCTCCTGATAAACTCTTGATCCATCACAACCCTGACTAGGATAAAGTGATGACTGAAGATGAATGAATGTATGCATACCGGGTGAAAATTCAAATTCAATCCAAATTGCTTGAAACTGCTCTCATTGAATTCGGAATCGAATGCAGAACAACATACTTTTTACAGAATTAAAATATTTATCCATTCTTGAGATATTACAAATCAAAGATTGAAAAAATGGCTTAATGTTTATTAAACTGCTGTAATATTCTGTATGAGGATCACATGGTCCAAAATGGGCCTCATTAACCAATGAGATCAAATGTTTTTTCTTCATAACTTTTTTTCAAGCTATTTCATGGAAATTGGTGGCAGATAGATGGTTGTATACTGAATGCAAAGTTAAACTGACACTCGTGTTTCTGACTTCCGTTTTTTTAAAATCTCATTCCAATCACTAAGATCTAGATATTTTTCATCGAAACAACTACAGTTCTATTCTAAAAATAGTTATTTATTTACATGAATCAGTTTGATTTGAAAAAAAATAAGTAGGTAAAGCTATGAAAACTCACTTCAGAGTCTCCCGTGAATCATAACGTCAAAACTAGCAGATGGAAAATTTTGCTGAATCCTTCATCAGAAACAGTGAGAGCGAGAGAACATCCCTATAAAAGTTATCTGATTGGTATTGACGAGTAATCCAGTCGGAAACCGATCAGAAGAGCGAGAGAGAGAGAGAGCCTGACCACTTTCCTGTGACTCAAAAAGCACCGGCAGTTTCCCGACGTCCCGCGAGCAGAGAGTGAACTCTGTTGTACCGACTTCAACCTGCTGTTCAGCGCTCGAAACTAACGGTGTCCCGACGTCCCGGGGACCATAAAAAATGTCATCGGGACACAAAATTATCATATCTGGGACAATCCCGGGACAATGGAAAAAAATAGATCTAGAAAAAAAAGTTCTACATTAATATTATTTACAAAGCCATAACACATACGTAGACATTCACCTAATTTGTCAATTTTAATTTTAAAACGTTAACAGCGAAAAATACATAGTAGCTACACTTTCGATGCACCTGCATCTGTAGGCTACAGAGCAGCGCATTCTGTTCTAGAATCTTCGGCCGGAGTCCGCATTATATGGACTTGGAATGGAATTGCTACCGCACACGCTGCGCCGACTCTTGCCAGAACAAAAATGCTGAAGTGGTTGAAGCGGACCGACCGCGGGGAAGAAACTGAAAGCCCAGACATAACGTCTCCGGGACCTTCAGGATCCAAAGTGTCATCGCCTGGTCTGCAGGCAACGCTAGCAACTGAATGAACTTAATGAACACTGTTAGACACGTTATAAAATACAACAGGAATGATGTGGATGATATTGACGGAAGATACCGTTCAACAGAATAAGTGAGTTTTCTTGGTGTCTTTCTAGTTCAGAAAGTTTAGTCAGTCAGCAGCACAACTAGGCTAGGACCTGCACTATGCTGATGTTGCTAACATTTGCACCCACGTTTTGGCAGCGAAAGTTCATCAAATGGATAACGGAAAGTTCATAAAAATAGATAACGGAAAGTCCATAAAAATGGATAACGGTAATGGATAACGGAAAGTTCATAAAAATGGATAACGGAAAGTTCATAAAAATGGATAACGGTCTCATCTCATCTCATTATCTCTAGCTGCTTTATCCTGTTCTACAGGGTCGCAGGCAAGCTGGAGCCTATCCCAACTGACTACGGGCGAAAGGCGGGGTACACCCTGGACAAGTCGCCAGGTCATCACAGGGCTATGGATAACGGTAATGGTGAAAATTATAAGTTGGCCTTATAAGTGCCAACAGATATTCAAGGTATAAGTAGATGAAATGAACATAAAAGGGGTCTTATTTTCAACTAAAGTGTACTGCAGATGTAGTGAGTTGAAACATTTTCTGAATGAGCTAGTTGGCCCCTTTAAATAAACGGGTATCTATTCATACAGTGAGATCGCCAAAGTTTAATAAACTGAAAATGCAATAACTAATTTTGAAGTAGATGATGTATAGGACATGTGTCGCTTGTGTCTTGTGACTTATTGTAAAAATGATATAAAGGGTTCAAAATCGCATAGTTACAAATATAGTAGTAACTTCATATGATAATATTAACCACTGGTTATTTCAGAGAGGAAAAAAATGGGGACACTATTGCTTCCATTCGGGACAATACAACACAGAATTCGGGACCACTGGGGGACACAAAGAAAAAAAGTTAATTTCGAGCCCTGCTGCTGTTACTCCCAAAGTACTGAACAGATCTTACCCAGATACATTTCTTTGGAAAGCAGAGATTATAAGCTTTTTAATGATAGTATCCATGATAGGAAAATATTTAAGAGTTGAGCAGTGACAGATTTGGAAACTTACATGAGCGTCTGCATGGACAATTTTCACAGCACGGCCAGCAAGCGTCTGATACGCCGAATGGATGAAGTACTTTAAGAGAAAATGCATCTGGTTTCCATGTGATGCATGTAATTCTATTCTTTCAGAATGGCAGGATGCATTGTACGTGAGCATATTTCCAGTTATTTTTTTCCAAAAGGTGAGTTTTCAGCACTGAAAAGCTCATGAGCTTGTGAATTGAGAGTTTAGACGATGACCACCTTTTCATCCAGATGAAAGCCACTTGAGTACCTTCAAATAGGAGCTGAGGTAAATAATTCCCTTTGATATTCATGTCTCAGTGGCTCTTTATTATGGATTTTACCTCATAGCATTTTGGATGCTGCCCACAGTTTGACAATTTCCTTGTTCAAAAATACTGTTTCTGTATTAAAGCAAAACATGACCCTAAGGAGCAGGAGCCCTTTAGGATTCTGAGAGTCAAATTGGATATGGTTCTTAACGCTGTTGTTGTGCGACTTTAATTTGCCTCAGCTCCATAGACATTAAAGGGTATTGTTTTTAATCCCTTTATTTGCAAATAAAAAGGCAAATATCGCAACCAAGCAGGTTGCGATATAATTGAAAAAAAGGGCATGTATAGAGTGATGCCATAGAAGAAAAGATGTTTCGTTTTCTTTAAAAAAACACAAAAAAATGAAACAAACCTCCACTTCTCAGAATTCCACACCATCACTGACTACTTTCACAACAACAAACTCCATTTTGCAGAATCTACAGCCACTGAATGAACTCTGAGCATTGCTCCAGTGATTCCCAGCCTGGATTATTTCTCTGTTTGATTACTTTTTTTATGTTTGATTCTCGATTTGATTCTCAATTTTTTGCCTGATTGCCAGACATTTTTTGCACGACTGACTACGATACTGGATTTGCCCTTTCGGTTTGTCGGCTGACTGTGTTTTAATAAAACCTTGGATTTGCATATGAAAGTGTACAAGATTTGTTATTAAAATTAACATTTTTATTGGTGCAATACAGAGCTAAAATACTATTTTCCACCATAAAAAAAATATTTTTGAAAGGATGTTTGGGGTGGGAAATGATTGCTCTGTTCAATGCAGCATCAAAAAAATGACTAAAGAATAACAGAACTAAAGCAGTGGGGGGCCAGCGGTGTGTCCAGTCTTATCCGCAAAAGTCCTGTGTGGCTGGAGGCTTTCATTCCAACCAATTAGGACCTAAAGGTTCTTGAAAGAACCTTTCAAGAACAATTCTTATATAGCATTGCTTTAAAGACCCTTTATTTTTAAGCGTGCACCAGATTCAAATAGGACACATTGAAATGTTTAAAGGGCTGATGACACGTTTTTGACATCTTTGGTGATGTTTTATAACATAAAAAGTAATTCCCGATGATCCATATATTAATTCATGAAGGCGCCTATTTTACAAGTTATGATAAAAAACGCAGCTATTTGGGCAAATTTGACGGGGCTGCAGCACCCAGGAGGCGAAAGAGGAGGAGGGGCTATATGACGTCAGCGAAAGAATCTTCCTCCTAACTTACCAGTTTGTTGTTGATGCGAGAAGTGTTCAGTTTATCATTATTAGTATTATTATTATACATTATTATACATTTTATATATATATATATATATATATATATATATATATATATATATATATATATATATATAGTTATTATGCCTTCGCGTTGTGTTGCCGGCTTTTGCTCCAAAACCCACAAGGATGGGGTAAGTTTATTCAAGTTTCCCAGAGATCCCGAGCTGCATGCGAAGTGGGTGAAGCAAGTCAGGCGCACTCGTGACAAGTGGGAGCCCTCACCAACATCCGTCCTGTGCTCTGAACACTTTGATTTGGATTGTTTTGACACCCTTCCCAGCTTAAAAGAATCTCTTGGGTGTTCAGTTCAGCACAAACGTGTGCTGCTACCATCAGCAGTGCCTACAGTATTCCGGAGGGGGTCTACTAGTAGCTATGCCGGATCCAGCAGTCGCCTCGGACAAGGCGACTCCTCCAAAGACAGTCCTCCTGTCAGAACATGTGTTGAGAAACGACATAAGATAAAGGTACGTAGAGCTATAGAGTGCTCCGGCATGATGCTAAAAATAGTAACCATGCGGTCTGCGTGGCTATCTTGGAAGTGACTCGCTCCAGAGCGCTCATAGAGTACACATCATAGAGTACACATCATAGAGTACACATTCATGATAATCATAAATGTAATCATAAAGTCGGCGTGATATCAGTCATGTATTCGCTTGTGAAAGCTTGCACTGTCTTTGATGGTGTTGGATGGTTTGTTTACGTCTTCTTAGTACTAATACAAAAAAAACTGATCTATGGGTATGGGCATCATATTGCCTAGTCTTCCTCCTCACTTGCTGGTTTGTTGATGTGACAGATTTGTAGTAGCAGTTGTAGTATTTTGCCTTTGCATTGTGGTCTCTTATTGCCAAGTTGAAAGAATTTGTTTCTCAAAGCAAACACTGAGGGAAAGCTAACTTAGCCAGACAAGTAGGCTACAGATTGTCATTTGCTTACGCTGATGTAGGTTATCAAATATTTTGCTTCATTCAAGGATAAAACTAAGAAGCCATAAACTAGAAGACGTGCCTGCCAATATTATCCTAAATGTATCACGGATCAGGCATAGTCATAAGCTTATTATGTTAGCCGTTTGCATGCTCCATTAGGAACTATGTATTCAGTGTAGCATACGGCTTACATGATATAAGCAGTGTTTACACATGCAAGACAACAATACACAATATTAAAATATTGATTCCGTAACATTTTGAACAAATACGGGTTGACCTACCAATCCTTGTTATCCAACCTTGTGGTGTTCAATGCTGGGCTGTCTGCCTGTCCGCTGTCCATCTCGGAGTCGGAGTCGTTCTCAGATTGCACAGTAACAGGTTCAAACCTGTACGGTTGGATGCACCCGTGTTCATCATCACTTGATTCTTCCGATCTATCCCACTCACAACACAATTCTAGACTCCCAGAAGAGGAAGAGCTAGAGAGTTCACCGGCGTTTTCATGCACCATTTCCATTGAGTAGAACAGCCAGTGAACTGCAGCGTGTTCTTCCGCTGACGTCACAACATGGCCGCGAGCCAGGACCCAGTTTTCTTGCGCTATGCAATTAAAAGTTGGATATTCGCGTAACAACAGCTTCTTTTCATGTAATTATAACAGAAATCTAACATGTTTGCCATGTTGTATAGTTTATTTAAGAAATTGTATAGAGTCATGTTCGTGTCATCAGCCCTTTAAGCAATATTCTGATATTCATTTTCATACAACAGTTATGGAAACAAGAAATTAATATTGAGTGCCATTTCAGACACAATATGACATATGTTCTGTTTATTTTTGCTCAAATAGCGGAAACAGGTTCCCAAAGAAACCACACTCACTTTTTGGCACATTGGCTAGCTGGCTAGCTCGCTCACATGGATTTGTACATTCCTGTTAAAGGTGCTTCGGTAAAATTGGTGTACCTGCTAATTTTCATCTTCATCTGAAAAGCTTTCATCTATTAAGTCAAAATAAGTTATATTCCTTAAAAGTATTGTTTGCCATATCTGCTGATGATGTTGCTAAGTCTACTGTAGGAACCGTTTCAAACTAGGAAGTGGGGGTGTCTTACAGTGTCTTGCAAAAGTATTCATCCCCCTTGGTGTTTGTCCTGTTTTGTCGCATTACAAGCTGGAATTAAAATGGATTTTTGGAGGGTTAGCGCCATTTGATTTACACAACATGACTACCACTTTAAAGGTACATATTTTTTTTTAAATATTGTGACACAAACAATAATTAAGATGAAAAAACAAATCTGGAGTGTGCATAGGTATTCACCCCCTTTCATATGAAACCCCTAAATAAGAACTGGCTCAACCAATTCACTTCATAAGTCACATAATTAGTTGATTTAAGATCTACCTGTGTGCAATCAAAGTGTCACATGATGTCTGTATGAATCAACCTGTTCTGGAAGGACCCTGACTCTGGAACATGACTAAGTAAGCAACATGAAAACCAAGGAGCCTCCAAACAGGTCAGAGACAAAGTTGTGAAGAAGGGTTGGGTTATAAAAAAAAAATCCCAAACTTTGAATATCCCATGGAGCACCATTATATCCATTATAGCAACATGGAAAGAATATGGCACCACTACAAACCTGATAAGAGAAGGCCGCCCACCAAAACTCACAGACCGGGCAAGGAGGACATTAATCAGAGATGCAACAAAGACACCAAAGATAACACTGAAGGAGCTCCAAAGATCCACAGCGGAGATGGGAGCATCTGTCCATAGGACCACTTTAAGCCGTACAATCCACACAGTGGGGCTTTATGGAAGAGTGGCCAGAAAGAAAAGCCATTGTTTAAGAAAAAATTAATAAAAAATAACCCATTTGGGGTTTGCCCAACAGCATGTGGCAGACTCTCCAAACACATAGAAGAAGATTCTCTGGTCAGATGAGATTAAAATTGAACTTTTTGGCCATCATGGGAAACGCCGTGTGTGGTGCAAACCCAACACCCTGAGAACACCATTCCTACAGTGAAGCATGGTGGTGGCAGCATTATGCTGTGGGGATATTTTTCATCTGCAGGGACAGGAAAGCTGGTCAGGACTGAAGGAAAGATGGATGGCACTAAATACAGGGCAATTCTGGAGGAAAACCTGTTTGAGTCAGCCAGAGGTTTGATACTGGGACGAAGGTTCATGTTTCAGCAGGACAATGACCCGAAACATACTGCTAAAGCTACACTGGAGTGGTTTAAAGGGAAACATTTAAATGTCTTGGAATGGCCGAGTCAAAGCCCAGACCTCAATCCAATTGAAAATCTGTGGCATAACTTGAAGATTGCTGTACACCAATGCCAACCCATCTAACTTGAAGGAGTTGGAGCAGTTTTGCTTGAGGAATGGGCAAAAATCCCAGTGGCTAGATGTGCTAAGCTAATAGAGACATACCCCAAGAGACTTGCAGCTGTAAAAAAGTGGCTCTACAAAAGTATTGACTTTGTGGGAATGAATATTTATGCACACTCCAGATTTCTGTTTTTTCATCTAAATTATTGTTTGTGTCACCAAATTTTTTTTGCACCTTTAAAGTGATAGGCATGTTGTGTAAATCAAATGGTGCTAACCCTCCAAAAATCCATTTTAATTCCAGCTCTTAATGTGACAAAACAGGACAAACACCAAGGGGGATGAATACTTTTGCAAGACACTGTAAGTATAGTGTATTGTAATGTTATCATGATATAACTTTGTGTATGGATACATGCATCTTTGGATCAACCTATAAACAGAACCCTTGAAGCTTTTTCTTTAAAAGTGTATTCATGAATGCTAAGCTCCTTGACTGCTTGTGTCAAAATTATCCCCATGATCCATACACAATTATAAGTATACGAATCTGTGAAACTAAAAACAGATACGGACATCTGAACATTTCAGTTTCTCCTGGCAAGACACGCTTATTCAAAATTACCTGGCAAGGCAGAATTTAAAGCAGTTCTCCAGTATACCTGAGGAGTTGAAGCGTTGAAGCTCTCGAACATGAATAAATGGCCCAACATCTCTGGCAGAGCCAAACTATGTCTGCCTCCTGATGTGAACAACTTCAAATTCATACAAATTCACAGAAGATCAACTGTATAAAGAGTCAAATTCTTAGGTTTATGGCAGGTGCAAAGTGTGATAGTGGGGCACAGGACGCAAGTGTGGGTGTTTTGCATTATATTTTTATTTAGGCCAGTCCATGAATTTTCATCAGAATACAAAACTTGTTCCAAAACACAGATATACAGCAGCAAACTATGATATTGTATATATTCAACGTTAAAGACAGAAAAATGAAAACACCAATAAGTTCAAAGAAAACAGAAGTTGAAAAATAAGGCTTTAATGATTACAAAAATGCAAGAAGCAAGGTCTAAAGACTCAAACTAATTAGTGGCTAAACACAGAACAGAACCAATGACTGGACAGGGACAAAGACAGAACTAGAACCAAAGCCAAGGCGTATAGCAAAAAATAAATAAATAAAAACAGATGGATGACAAAGAACACATGCAGACAGCCCTTGCCACGTTGGGAAAATCAGATGGGGGCATTTCTGACACCAGGACAATGGGTTGGCTTGATTCTTATGACATCCAGAAAAAAAAAGATCACTAATTACAGTCCTCTCAAGTGACACGCATCTGGCAGATTTCACCCATAACATGATATCCAAACCAGCTGACCCACCAAGACATGAAAAAACCTGCATCAGAAAAATCTAAAGAGTAATGTCAGTGATCTGTCAGGATTTACAGCAAAGCTCCATACTTAAAGAATATAGTAAAGCATTCACCTGAGTTTTGATGGCTTTTACGACCATAGGGAACCCAATTGTAAGTCCAAGGCAATCTCACAAACACTTGGCCAGTGTCAGAGATGGATGGTGGAGACGAATGTAGGTGCAGAAGATATTTATTAAGAATTAGACAATCAGGCCATCAGCCCAAATCTGCAGGTATAAATCGTGAACGGTAAACAAGCGGTAGATCGGACGAGGCACAAACAGACTACTGTAGGCACAGATAAAGGCAGAATCAAAAGACTTGGAACAGGAATCAAGAAACCAGGAAATCAATACAAAGCACAGCTTGGTAATGTGTCTCAACAACTCAATACTTCGCAACCTGAGTGTGCATTCAGAGTCCTTATGTAACCCCTTTTTAACGGGTGCTAATCACCCAGCACAGTAGGCTACAGGCTACTAAAGAGTTACACTAAATCACAATAAATAATGGCGCAACAGGATCCTAAGTTCTCAGAGGTGGAGTGGTGAGCTGGCTGAGATTCCTGATACCATAAAGGTACAAGTACGAGTATAGAGAGAGAATAATAATCATAAATTTAATGAATGATAAATTTAATAGCGCGGTGCCTCCACTACGAAAATACTACACTTACCTTTGACGCTAGTGTATGGTGTATTTCCTCAGAATTTAAAATAAACAGTAGTTTGAGTGAAAGAGCTAATAGCTAGTCTGCAGCATGCATGTCAGAATGTTCAAATATAAAGAACCAAATGAGCAGCCAATACACCCAAGATATAATTAAATAATAATAACGATTATATTTATTAATAAGCAATACTAATAATGTGGCAGTGGGGGCGTGGTCAAGCACCGGTCTGTGACAGGAGGGCGGAGTCAGGGAAGATAAGTGCCAGAATCACTACACCTGATGTCAATTAACCTGTGTTTGTGTGTCTTCCCAGTGACCACGCCCTACTTAAGGAGGGAGAGCGTAGAGCAGAGGAGCTCATCCCTGAACCAGACGCCAGTTGTGTGTGTGTGTCTGTATAGTACAAGTTGTTAGACTGAAAAGTGTGGCAATAAAGCCCCTGGTTACGAACCTGGTCTCTGTCCTGCCGTCCTCTGTGCTCCACCCACCCATACAAACTGTTACAGTGGTGCCGAAACCCGGGCTCTGGAGCGCAGCAGCTGAACAGCCCCATGGAGTCCTCCCCGTTCGCCGAACTGGTCCACGCCCTCACCACGGCCCAGCAAAGCCAGCACCAGGTGCTAGTCACCTTCCGAAAGGAGCAGGAAGAGCGGTTCGAGGCCCTGGTGCTGGCCCAACAAGAACATCGTCAGGCGATCCAGCACCTCCTCGTGTCGGCGGGGTCCACCAACGCTCCCACCGTGGGCCCGTCCCCCCTCACCCTAACAAAGATGGGTGACCCCGAGGCATTCATCACGCTCTTCAAGCAAGTCGCGGAGACCTCAGGGTGGCCGATGGAGCAGCGCGCGGCGCGCCTCCTCCCCTGCTAACGGGAGAGGCGCAGCTGGCCACGCTACAGCTCCCCGCCGACCACCGGCTGGCCTACGCGGACCTTCGCCGGGCTGTCCTCCAGCGTGTGGGGTGCACCCCGGAGCAGCAGTAGCAGCGCTTCCGCGCTTTGCGCTTGGAGGAAGTCGGCTGGCCGTTCGCGTTTGGCCAGCAACTCCGGGACGCCTGCTGGCGGTGGTTGAGGGCCGACAACCACGACGCCGAGGGGCTCATCGACCAGGTGGTACTGGAGCAATTCGTCACATGCTTGCCAGCAGGAACCGCGGAGTGGGTCCAGTGCCATCGCCCGGCGTCACTGGATCAGGCCATCGAGCTGGCGGAGGACCATATGGCGGCTGTCCCGGTGGCAGGACAGCAGACAACCTCTTCTCTCCTCTCCTCTTCTCTCTCTCTCTCTCTCTCCTCCTGTGTCTCATCCTCGCCCCATTCCCCCACCACGGAGGCGGGGGCTGGCGCCACCGGTGCCGGCCCGCTGCACCCGCGGTGCCCTCCCGTTTCATCCTTCTGTGTCTGTCTCTCCCCCCCTCAGGTGAGTGAGCCCCAGAACACTGGTGCGGAGAGGAAGCCCGGGCCAGTTTGCTGGCGCTGCGGGGAGCCGGGCCACCTCCAACAACAGTGCACGGTAATGGAGGTGGGCACGGTGGTTCAGCCCGACGCGCCAGGAGCCGCCCTCGATCGGGCCGGAGCGTATCGCATACCGGTGAGTATTCAAGGGGATACATATCAGGCGTTGGTGGATTCTGGTTGTAATCAAACCTCAATTCACCAAAGCCTGGTGCAAAACGAAGCATTGGGGGGAGCACAGGGGGTGAAGGTGTTGTGTGTGCACGGGGACGTTCACAGCTACCCTTTGGTGTCGGTCCACATTTTTTTCCGTGGGGAAAAATTTATAGTGAAGGCGGCGGCTAATCCTCGCCTTACCCACTCTATAATTTTTGGGACTGATTGGCCAGGATTTCGGGATTTAATGACATACTTAGTGAAGAGTGGTTCCTGCCATTTAACAGGGGGAGGTCCCGGTGTCGCCTTGGCGGGAGCAGCTGCCACAGAGCCGTCTACGTCATCTCCGTGTCAGAGTGAGGAGCCGCCGGCCCCTCCTCTCTCTGTTGGGGAATCCCTCGCGGATTTCCCATTAGAGCAAATGCGAGACGAGACTCTGCGGCATGCGTTTGACCAAGTGAGAGTAATCGATGGTCAAATGCTCCAGCCGAACGTCACCCCGTCCTTCCCCTACTTCGTGATTATGAAGGATAGATTATACTGAGTGACGCAGGACACTCAAACTAAAGAGCAAGTCATGCAGCTTTTAATTCCGAAGAGCCGCCAGGAATTGGTATTCCAGGCGGCTCACTTTAATCCCATGGCTGGACACCTAGGGCAGGATAAGACACTAGCCCGAATAATGGCCCGATTCTATTGGCCGGGGATTCGCGGCGATGTCCGTAGGTGGTGTGCGGCATGCCGCAAATGCCAGTTAGTAAATCCAGCGGCCATTCCAAAAGCGCCTTTGCGCCCTCTACTGTTAATCGAGACCCCGTTCGAAAGAATTGGGATGAATCTCATCGGGCCATTAGATCGGTCAACACGAGGGTACCGCTTTATATTAGTTCTGGTGGACTATGCAACGTGATACCCGGAAGCCGTGCCTCTTCGCAATATCTCAGCACGCAGTATTGCGGAGGCGCTCTTCTGCATCATCTCCCGAGTTGGAATCCCGAAAGAGATTCTGACTGATCAAGGCATGTCAGAATCGTTTATGTCACGAACACTGAATGAACTGTATGGGTTATTGGGTATTAAGCCGATCCACACCAGCGTGTATCACTCACAAACGGACAGTTTAGTTGAACGGTTTAATCGCACCCTTAAGAACATAATTAAAAAATTCGTAAGTGAGGACGCGCGTAACTGGGATAAATGGCTCGAACCCTTGTTATTTGCAGTGCGAGAGGTCCCCCAAGCCTCCACGGGGTTCTCCCCATTTGAATTATTATATGGGCGTAAGCCACGCGGCATCTTAGATGTGCTGCGAGAAAACTGGGAGGAGGGACCTTCACCAAGTAAAAATGAAATTCAATACGTTATTGACCTGCGCACAAAACTCCACACACTCACGCACCTAACCCAGGAGAATTTGCGGCAGGCCCAAGAACGGCAAACCCGCCTGTACGACAAGGGTATGCGCCTTAGAGAGTTCGCACCGGGAGATAAAGTACTCGTACTGTTGCCAACATCGAGCTCTAAATTAGTTGCCAAGTGGCAAGGACCCTTCGAGGTCACACAGCGCGTCGGGGACGTCGACTATGAGGTAAGGCGAACGGACAGGGGTGGGGCGCTACAGATTTACCAGCTCAATCTACTCAAACTCTGGAACGAGGAGGTCCCCGTAGCATTGGTGTCGGTGGTTCCGGAGAAGGCGGAGCTGGGGCCGGAGGTTCAAAAAGGCACATTGACATCGCATACCTCTCTGGTCCCCTGTGGAGACCACCTCTCCCCAACCTCTCCCCAACCCAACTCGCGGAGGTCGCCCAGTTGCAGACCGAGTTTTCGGACGTGTTCTCGCCCCTGCCCGGCCGCACCAACCTCATAGAGCACCACATTGAGACGCCCCCGGGGGTAGTAGTGTGTAGCCGCCCTTACAGGCTACCCGAACACAAGAAAAAAGTGGTTTGGGAAGAACTCGAGGCCATGCTCGAAATGGGCATCGTCGAGGAGTCCCACAGTGACTGGAGCAGCCCAGTGGTCTTGGTACCCAAGGCCGACGGGTCAGTCCGGTTCTGTGTGGACTATAGAAAAGTCAATGCGGTGTCTAAATTCGACACATACCCAATGCCTCGTATTGATGAGTTGCTCGATCGACTAGGCACTGCTCAGTTTTATTCGATGCTGGATTTAACAAAGGGATATTGGCAGATGCCCTTGACTCCACTATCCTGAGAAAAAAACGGCCTTTTCCACACCGTTCGGTTTACACCAATTCGTCACACTTCCGTTCGGGCTGTT
Organism: Neoarius graeffei; assembly: GCF_027579695.1. Classification (NCBI taxonomy): domain Eukaryota; kingdom Metazoa; phylum Chordata; class Actinopteri; order Siluriformes; family Ariidae; genus Neoarius; species Neoarius graeffei. The sequence continues at coordinate 18,393,450 of NC_083585.1, forward strand.
CGGGGCGCCCGCTATGTTTCAGCGGCTGATGGACAGGGTCCTCCGCCCCCACGCCACCTATGCGGCCGCCTACCTCAACGACATAATCATCTATAGTAATGACTGGCCGAGGCATCTCGAACATCTGAGGGCCGTCCTTAGGTCACTGAGGCGAGCGGGTCTCACAGCCAACCCGAAGAAGTGTGCGATTGAGCGGGTGGAAGTACGGTATCTGGGCTTCCACTTGGGCAACGGGCAGGTGCGTCCCCAAATTAACAAGACCGCAGCAATTGCGGCCTGCCCGAGGCCCAAGACCAAAAAGGGGGTGAGACAGTTCCTGGGGCTGGCTGGCTATTATCGGAGGTTTATACCTAATTATTCGGACGTCACCAGCCCGCTGACTGATCTCACTAAAAAGGGGGCACCAGATCCGGTCCAGTGGATGGAGCAATGCCAGCGGGCTTTTTCTGAGGTAAAGGCCGCACTGTGTGGGGGGCCACTTTTACACTCCCCTGACTTTTCTCTCCCCTTTGTTACAGACGGATGCATCGGACAGAGGTCTGGGGGCCGTTTTGTCCCAGGAGGTGGAGGGGGAAGACCTCCCAGTCCTATACATCAGTAGGAAGCTGTCAGTGCGTGAGGGGCGCTACAGCACAATAGAAAAAGAGTGTCTGGCAATCAAGTGGGCGGTCCTCGCCCTCCATTACTACCTGCTGGGGCGCCCTTTCACCCTCTGTTCAGACCACGTGCCCCTCCAGTGGCTCCACTGCATGAAGGATGCCAACGCGCGGATCACCCGTTGGTATCTGGCACTCCAACCCTTTAATTTCAAGGTGGTCCACAGGCCGGGGGCACAGATGGTCGTGGCGGACTTCCTCTCCCATCAAGGGGGGGGGGAGTCGGCTGCAGGCTGGACGGCTGCCCAGCCTGAGTTGGGCGGTGGGGGTATGTGGCAGTGGGGGCGTGGTCAAGCACCGGTCTGTGACAGGAGGGTGGAGTCAGGGAAGGTAAGTGGCAGAATCACTACACCTGATGTCAATTAACCTGTGCTTGTGTGTGTCTTCCCAGTGACCGCGCCCTACTTAAGGAGGGAGAGCGTAGAGCAGAGGAGCTCATCCCTGAACCAGACGCCGGTTGTGTGTGTGTGTCTGTATCGTACAAGTTGTTAGACTGAAAAGTGTGGCCATAAACCCCCTGGTTACGAACCTGGTCTCTGTCCTGCTGTCCTCTGTGCTCCACCCACCCATACAAACTGTTACAAATAATAAGAGCAATAGGAGATATTATTTGATAATAAATGCTTCCCAAAGAAGCATGCAATGTAATAACCAATATGAATAAAATAGTAACACCTGCACAAGAAGAGTGGAAACAATTAGCCTACATCATAGAGATGTTACAGATAGCACATCAACAGTGTGTATATAAGCAGTACATAGTAAGAAAATAAGACTGGGTAAAGTATCAAAAGAAAAGAGTGAAAAAAAGAAAAAAAAAACAAGCGCACAGTTGGGGCCCGTTGGTGCACAGGTGGCAGCTCTCTGAACTGCAGGCAGAACAGCAACCGCTGCAATGCCCTTCTAAAACGCTGGCTATCCAGGCGAGACCAGAGGAACGTGTGTGTGTGTGTGTCAGTGTAAGTGTGGGTTCGCGTTACTCACAATCCACCAGTCAGACCAGATGAATCAGGTTGCAGATGTCAATGCAGTCACACAGCATATGCTCCTGAGCAGAAGGCTAGCTACTGCTGTGGGTTAGCTCGCTCGAACAAGATGCGGCTCACCCCAAATCCCTCGGTAGCTGGCTGGGTCCCGGTCCCGACACAGTGAGTCCCCGGGAAATGACGAAGGCGCTCCGGTGGGCCCAGCATCGGAGGGCAGATGCGTCCATGAATACAGCAAGATCACTCACTGGAGTGACGCTGGAGTCCCAGGTACACATTATGGCCACAGGCAGGCCGAACTATAAAAATACTTTCTGCAAAATAAGTGCTGAAATAGAGCTCACAAGCAACATGACCTCTCTCTCTTCTGCTGCAGGGAACTGACGTGAGCTTCTCTTTCGCGAGGTGATGGAACGTTGAGAGAGCTCGCGAACTCACGGGCATTAAACATATACAAATTACTATTGGCTGACATCAAAATTCAAATAAAAATACAACGAGCAAATAAATCTGATTGGTCCGAATGCACAGTACGTCACAACATATCAGAACAGTGAAAATATTCCAAACCACAAGGCATCATGGTAAATGGAGTTAATTAACACAGAAAATAGGGCAATCCAATATAGAGTATAAAATACAGTGTTATTTTAGAGGACCTTACACTCTCCCCCCACCAAACAAACAGCATGCCCCCATGCTGGGTCACATATATTATAAGTTGAACAGGAAAAATAGGTAAGAAAACAAATAAGCAAAACAAAGACCCAAAACAAACATGGCATATTGCTTAAAACTAGCTATAGGTGTAAAGGCAGGTGAGGTGCATGGCATAAGGAATGGCTGGTGTGTGCATGTACTGAAAAGAGCCTGCGGACTACACCACCAGGCATGAGAAACATTATACCGTGCAGGGAATGGCTTGGCAAGTGCAAAGTATGATGTTAGAACGTTCCTGCTCTGCACTCCTAGCTTGCCATACTGTAAGTCAAGCGGTCAGTAGGCTTCCTATCCCTATGTGACCTACGTACTAAGGGAGGAACTGCACTGAAAAAAATGGCCTGTTAAATTAACACAAAAAAATCTTGTACATCGGTTGCACTTATTAAAATCATATCCACTAAGACCAATTAAGTCATGTTCTGTTTGACTGAACATGACTTAATTGGTCTTAGAGGATATGATTTTAATAAGTGCAACCGATGTACAAGATTTTTTTGTGTTAATTTAACAGGCCATTTTTTTTCAGTGTGAGTCTGTGGGAGCTGCAGGGTAAGCTACAGAGTGAACATCAGGACAGCTAACATCCTGGTCTGCGGCTACTAAATCCTTCACTACCTCAGGAGACCTATGTGGAGAGGTAAGGAGTGCAGTGTTGAGTGGAGTTATCACATCATCTCTAGGTGTGGGCACTAACCTAGGGCTTCTAACTGTGGTGGAGACACACGGCGCAGTAGAATCTGGTACAGTCTGGGCATTATGCATGCCAGCAGTCAGAGGAGCATGTTGCACTGCATCCTCAGCATAACAGCCATACTCCGAATCAGAAGTGCCAAACTGTGCATGTACCACAGGAGGCAACACCTCAGAGACACCAGTCCTATGATTTTCCTTAGCCCTTCTGTGCTTCACAGCCCTTGGGCCCAGGGCTGGAGCGGTGGCGACCACTGGACCTAGTCTTACCTCCTGTCCTAAAGGTAAGATATGGTTACGATGCATCACCTTGACCGGTCCATTACCATCAACAGGCTTTAAGCGGTACACAGGAAGATTGGAAAGCTGACTGTCCACTACATAAAGACAAGAGCTCCATCTATCTGCCAACTTCTGCTTCCCTTTCAGACCCAAATTTCAAATCTAAACCTGATCCCCAGAACTCAGGCTATAATACCGAACCTTCTGGTCGTAATGCTCCTTATTGCTCTGATTCATTTTATCAGCAGAGGCTTGCACTAAATGATAAGCAGACTGTAGCTCCTGTTTCATCTTTTCCACATAATAAATGTGAGGAGAATGAAGAGTTATCTGCTGACACACCAAAGCAAATATCCACAGGGAGTCGAGCCTCCCAACCAAACATCAGAAAGTAGGGCGAATACCCTGTTGCCTCATTAGGAGTGCAATTGTATGCGTGCACTAAACGTGAAATATGCTGGCTCCACATTGACTTTTGATGAGACTCAAGGGTGCCCAACATGTCCTGTTGAACCTCTCAGGCTGTGGGTCACCCTGTGGGTGGTAAGGAGAGGTCCTTGACTTTTTAACACCCAACATGGTCAACATCTTAGTTACCAAGCGACTTTCAAAATCCCTACCCTGGTCAGAGTGAATGCGGGTGGGCAAGCCATAATGAATGAAGTACTTTTCCCACAGAGTCTTCGCCACAGTAGCAGCTGTCTGGTCCTTAGTAGGAAAAGCTTGTGCATAATGCATGAAATAGTCAACCAACACATAGCAAACATTTCAAGAGTCAGGCTCAATCGAAAGAAAATCTATGCACACCAAATCCATGGGTCTAGAACTCTGTATGTGGGAAAGAGGAGCAGCCCTCTGAGGCAACGTTTTCCGCTTGATGCAGTGCTCACATGTCTTACAGTATTTCTCTGCATCAAGCTTCATACGAGGCCAGTAAAACCTGTCACGAACCAGACTGTATGACTTGTCAAACCCCAAGTGGCCAATATCGTCGTGCAGCAGCTTAAAAACCAGACCATGGAATTGCTTAAGGAGCACCAGTTGTCTCACACACTGACCACCCTGCTTAACAGTCCTGTATAGCAGTCCCTTGTCAATAGACAGCTTTGCCCACTCCTTTTTCAGGATCTTAATGTCAGGATGCCGCGTCAGGATACTACTAGCAGGCTTCTTCAGACTTATAACTTGCCAGACATCTCCTATAACAGGGTCGCTTTTCTGAGCTTCTTGAAGCTCACTAGAACTAAAAGTAGGCAACTGATCAGGTGCTACAGCAGCAACATGACAGAATGCTGTTGGAACAGCTGACTCATGGCTGTAAATCTGATCAGCAACCTGGGGGAGCGAAGAACAACCAGCTCTCTGTGTGGCCACCACCTGACAAATAGCTCGCACTCCAGGGGTGGGAATCTCTCGCCACTCATCATCATGGGACAGACTGACGTGAGGGCATCACAACAGTGTGTCAGCATCCATGTTCCTCCGCCCAGGGGAAAGAGGGGAAAGACTACGACTGATGAACGCCACAGGACGTAATCCTTCAACGTACTCTTGATAAAGGACACCACCTAGACCATCCAGGCTTGCATCCACATGCAAAACATATGGCTTTTGGGGGTCTGCAAAAGCTAGCACTGGGGCCTGAGTTAACCTTGACTTCAGCTCCCGAAAAGCAGAATCGCACTGGTCGCTCCATCTAGGGCCAAAAGATTCAGAGGGCCAGAAAGAAGGTTTCGAGTCAGCAGCATGTGAACTCGAGCTCTTCTTCTGAGACAGACAGCCCTGCAGCAACTCGTTCAGCAGTTGGCATAATGTGGAAAAACCCTTCACAAAACGATGGTAATATCCACAAAACCCCAAAAATGACTGTAGCTCAGTGACAGTCTGTGGTCGAGGCCATGAAACAACAGCCTCTATTTTGGAGGGGTCAGTGGCTATGCCATCCTGTGAAACTATGTGCCCAACATACAGTAGTTCACAGACGTCCTGCCAAACTGACACTTATCCAACGAAAGTTTGAGACCTTCATCTCTCAACCTGTCCAGAACCTTTAAGAGTCTCTCCTCATGCTCCTCCAAGGTGCTACCAAAAACAATCAGGTCATCTAAATACACCAGAACCTCCAGAAAATTCATGTCTTCAACTGTCTGCTCCATGACTCTCTGGAACGTGGCAGGGGCACCACAGATTCCCTGAGGCATATGCTGAAACTGATAGAAACCTAAAGGACAGATGAACACTGTCTTTTCTTTATCAGCCTCACTCATGGGAATCTGGTAGTAGCCACTTCTCAAGTCCAACACCAAGAACCATTTACTACCAGAGAGACAATGGAAGACGTCTTCGATCCTGGGAACCGTGTACTGGTCAGGGATGGTCCGCTGGTTAAGCGTTCTATAATCAATGCACATCCTGACTTTACCTGACTTCTTGCGCACTACAACAATGGGCAAAGCATACGGACTCCGAGACTCTGAAATGATGCCATGATTCTGGAGTTCCAGCAAATGCTGACACATATCCTCTAGATCAGCAGGAGCTAAACGTCGAGATCACTCCCGAAAAGGCCGCGAGTCATTTAACCTGATTTCATGCTGAGTGCTTTTTGAGCAGCCTACATCCCACTCGCTACAAGAGAACACTTCCTTCCTCTGCGACATCTTCTTGCAGAGGCGACGTTTTGCCTCCTTTGGCATAGAAGAAGTGCCAAAATCAAAAGAAGCAGAAGTAAGCTCACCAGCAGCTATGGGACTGCAAGTGGACAGAAACTGTGGCACCATCTCTACAGGGAATATGTGAGCAAGGGGACTACCTCTCTTCATAAGAACATCCCTGGAAGAACCATTCCTCACATTTACTGTAATACAATGGCAGGACACAGCAGAGACTGGATGGACTTCAGGCCGAACCTCAAGCTCAGGGACAGACACATCATCAGCACTAAAAGGCTGGTCTACAAGGACTAAAGAGTCATTGAGTTCACCAGGAAACTTGGGCAGTCCTGAAAGCTGCAGCTCCTGCCCAGGCTTTAAAACAACAGGCTTAGGTTTCGTGAACCACACAGTACCACGTTTATCTACATCCTCCGGTGTGCTTAATGGACTCAAAAACCTCTTTCATCACAGGGTGTATGGTCAGCATGTTAAGAAACCCGTCACCTGCCTGTTCACGACAAGAGTGGAACAACTTCTTCACTAAGTGAGTGTTTGTCCCAACCAAAATGGCTATACCCTCTTTTGTCTGAGGGTCAGGACACACAAGAGCTAAAGTGTCCACCACCTGAGGCACACCAGTGGCCGCTTCAGTGAACTCGAGCCTAAGAGGCAAATACCCATCATATGGGTATTTGTGAGAGCTCAAACCCCATATTTCCAGATTTTCCACTGGCTGCAGTGGCAAATGCTTCAAATATGCATTATAAAAGCTATGATACAAGATGGTGACCTGAGAACCACTATCAAGCAGAGCTTTAGCATAAATACCTTCGATCTGCACAGGCACCTCAGCCGAGGGCCCCACTAACCCAGACGGCAGTTGTGATTGGCTGACTTTGATTGGAGGTGAACAATGAGCGGAACGTGTTTTGTGTGATGGAGCTCTGTGCCATTCCTTCACTGAGCTCCGGGGAAGTTTCCCTGCAGTGTGACTCTCTTAAGCAGCTTCTGATTCACTACCCTCAAGTTCTCAGGACCTGTGCACTCTTGCTTGGTGTGGCCATCTTCTCCACACTTATAACAGAAAATGGCAGGAACAGGAGAGGATGACGTAGACTTCGGCAGGTTCAAAGAAACAGCCCTTGTCCTACTCAAGCGAGTAGGACGCTTCTTTGCTTTGCTCCTGCTTGATCTTTATTTTACTTTACTTTCTCATTTAATTTCCATTTCCATTTAATTTTTCATTTTATTTTTCATCTTTATAAGTTAGCTTTTAAAACAAAATGCCAGGGGGCAAAAAATCCAGGAGATCTTGCAGAAAATGCACAGAACTAGAACAGAGGATTTCTATCCTGGAATCAAAGATTGATGCCCTGCCAAAGACGGACAAATTAAGAGCGATATCTCAGGAAAGGAGTACAGAAACAGTGGCTGAGAATGCAGAGATTGCACCCCGACAGGCCGATGGCATTGCAGATCGAGTGGATGAATTCATCGATCTAACAGGGCAAAATGTGAGTACAGAAATCTGGCACATGATGGGTGGCAGGCCCAAAAATAAAAACAGAAGAGTAATTACCTCAACACCAGTTCATTCTGATACTATGCAACCCATGCTCCACAGCCATGCTATTAGAAATAGAGCCAGGTCTACAAACTACAATAGGATTTACAATCCTATGGAAAATCCACAGCCCATAAGGCTTCAGAACAAATTTGAATGCTTCAGGGATGTGGAAGCGGAATTTTCAGGCGGACAAACACATCATAGAAAGAGATCGCATCACAACCGAAGAGCTGTGGGAAGAGGCAAAAAGCAGCTCATAACACCACCTGATCCCACAACCCTTGTTCTTGGTGATTCCACTTTAAGACATTTAAAAGGACATGGGATGATTATTTGCTGCCTTCCAAATGCATCCATCTCTGACACCAAAGACAGCATTTTGAAACTCATGTCTGAGCATAAAACTATCAAACGTATTGTTGTGCATGTGGGAGCAAATGATGTTTTCAGAGAACAGCTGTTTGTCCAAGATAATTTCAGAAAACTTTTTTTCTGATCTCTATAAGACTGGAATACAATCTTTTATCAGTGGCCCACTCCCTGCAAGGGGAAGCTTTGCATTTACTCGACTCTTCAGTCTTAACACCTGGCTTGGAAAAACTTGTTTTTTATTTGGTATGAACTTCATAGACAATTTTAACCTTTTCTGGAATCGCAGAGAATTCTTCAAGCCAAATAGCACTGAACTCAGCTGGATTGGGACCAAAGTTTTAGCGGATCACTATAGCCTTGCTCTACAACATGCAATTTTCTCTCAGCCAACATTGAGGAAAACAGTTGATAAGATATCCCAGACTGACCCAGTTACAAATATCAACAATACCTCTGCAAAGCCAAAACAATCATCCATGCAAGTCTTCACCAAGGACACACAGCCATCTGGGGCAGACTGCCAAGAACCATCTGGGGCAGACTGCCAAGGACATCAACAATCACATGAAGAATGTGAGCATGCGATTCCATCATGCGATTCCATCCAGATTGAGGACCTGACCAAAGACAATCATGCCAAGGCTGCATCATCCACATCTCGACCCCATGCAAGTATCACAGAGACTGTCAGGGAGACAGTCACCACAGAGACAGTCATGAAGACACTCACAAAGACCTCACCAAAGTCCCAATCTCAGTCTCGCTCTTCTGACTTTATTGTACCATCTCCGTCTCCACCCTGCATGGATTTCCCTAAAAGTATACAGAGACTGCTGCCAATGGCTGCACTCTCTTTTTCCAGCCCAAATCATTCGCGACAAGCAGTGTACCCAGTTCATCAAAAATCAACCAACAGACTGAATTGTGTTCGCCCAGGACTTTCAGCTGGCTACCAATCTTTTTCACCATCTAAAAAATACATGACATCTCCAATCCTTCCCCCTCCCGACGTCATGGAACATACAGAGAGTCTTGTATGATATGCTGTGGGTCCCTGCATTGGGTGTAGTTTTGAAAACAAGCTGGGACCCAGTATGCCTATGCCATTCTCTATTCCTGTGTTGATAAGAAATAGAAAACATAGAGCATATTTAACCCAGGGGGTAAACCAGTCTAGTCTCCTTCCTGTTTCAAAACAACATCAGAGTGCCCAAGCGGATATTACTTCTAGACTTTCTGTAAAGCTAGCTCTTCTGAACGTTAGATCACTTTCAAACAAGTCATTTTTAATTAATGATCTTATCTGCAAACACAATCTTGATTTTTTGCTTCTAACTGAAACTTGGCTGGATCAAGCAAATAGTGCTACCACCTTTATTGAAGCAGCTCCCCCAAATTTTAATTTTATGAATGCTACCCGACAGGGGAAAGGTGGAGGGATCGCAAATATATTCAAAGCCTCTTTTCAATGTAAACAATCCTCACTTGGTGATTTTACATCCTTTGAACACTTATGTGCACTTGTTACATGCTCTCCTAACATATTGTTATTAACTATTTACAGGCCTCCGAGACATTCAGCCAAAGTTTTTCTAGAAGAGTTTGGTGAACTGTTGTCAGTCATTTGCTTAGAGTTTGACTGTCTTATTATATCTGGGGATTTTAACTTGCATGTAGATAATCCTGAAAACACTTATGTCAGAGAACTACTTGCACTTATTGACAACTTCAACCTAGTACAACATGTACAGGGGCCGACCCACTCTCGTGGTCATACCCTTGACCTCGTCATCACAAAGGGTCTTACTGTTTCTACAACTGTTGTTGACCTGGCCTTATCTGATCATTTCTGTGTTTTCTCTGATGTTTCTATGTCTCCTCACATTCAGAACAGCTCAACGACTATGGGTAGGAGAGTCATAAACGACAACATATGTGTTATCTTTGAGCAAGCTCTCTCTCGGATCTCAACCAAGATGTCAGACTCTGTAGATGATTTACTGGAAATTTAAATATGACCCAAATTATGGATGACATTGCTCCATTCAAAATCAAAAGAGTCAATGACAAGCAGAAAGCACCATGGAAGCAATACCCAGCTGTTAAATTGCTAAAGAGAGAATGTAGAAAGACTGAAAGAAAATGGCGTAAATCTAAACTTCACATCCATTATCAAATTCATAAAGAGATGCTTTGTAAATATAATTATGAAATTCGTAAAGCAAGACAATCTTTCTTCTCCAACATCATCAACAGGAATATGAACAATGCCCGTGTGCTATTTTCAACAGTAGAGAAGCTAACTAATCCCCCACCACAATTAGCACCTGAACTTCTCTCAGTTAATAAATGCAATGAGTTTGCATCCTTCTTCAAAGGTAAAATTGATAAAATATGGCAGAATATTGCTCATAATACTGTATATCTCAGTTGCAAATAATTGAAAAGCTGCAATCACCAGTGACACAGACAGACAACTTCAACACAATGTCAGAATTTTGTTTAATTGATTATGAGACTCTTGAAAAAACTGTACAAAATCTCAGTTCCTCAACATCTGAATTGGACATTCTGCCCACCAACTTTTTTAAGTCTGTTCTTCACCTTATAATTACAGATGTGCTTCAGATCATAAATACATCCCTAGAGACTGGCATTGTTCCTGTGTCCCTAAAAAAAGCCATTGTAAAGCCCCTACTTAAAAAGAATAATCTGGATGCTTCAGTATTAAACAACTACAGGCCAATATCAAATCTACCATTCATCGGGAAAATCCTTGAAAAAATTGTCTTCAATCAATTAACTGCCTTCTTGATATCAAACAGCTGTTTTGATAACTTTCAGTCAGGATTTCGTGCCAATCATAGCACTGAAACAGCGCTGATTAAAGTTATAAATGACATGCGTCTTAATACTGATGCAGGCAAAACATTGGTCCTGGTGTTACTGGACCTCAGTGCAGCTTTTGATACTGTTGATCACAACATACTGCTATATCGACTTGAACACTGGGTTGGGTTGACTGGTAAAGTTATCGATTGGTTAAAATCATACTTACAGTAAAAGATAGAAGCTTCTTTGTTACCATGTGAAATTGTACCTCAACATCAATGTCCTTGACCTGTGGTGTTCCCCAGGGGTCGATTCTTGGACCATTACTATTCAACCTTTATATGCTCCCACTTGGACAAATTATCAAGAACAACTCAATTTTGTATCACTGCTATGCAGATGACACCCAAATTTATTTTGCTCTATTACCTAATGATTATGCCCCCCTTGAATGTCTCTACCAGTGTATCGACCAAATCAACAACTGGATGTCACAAAATTTTCTTCAGCTGAACACAGATAAAACAGAAGTAATTCTGTTTGGGAAAAAAGATGAAAGACTCAGGATTACCACTATTCTTGACACAAAGGGAATTAAAACAAAATATATGGTTAAAAATCTTGGTGTTTTCATTGACAGCGAGCTAAATTTTGACAGTCACATGAAAGCAATCATTAAAACGGCATTTTATCACCTAAAAAACATTTCCAAACTAAGAGGACTTATGTCAAAAAATGATCTGGAAAAACTTATACATGCCTTCATCTCTAGTAGGGTTGATTACTGCAATGGCCTTTTCACAGGCCTCCCAAAAAAGACCATCAAACGACTTCAGGTGATTCAAAATGCAGCGGCTAGGGTTCTCACACAAACAAAAAGAACAGAGCACATTACTCCAATTCTAAGGTCCCTTCACTGGCTTCCAGTAAGCTACAGAATTGACTTTAAAGCATTGCTGCTGGTGTACAAATCTCTAAATGGTACAGGGCCCAATTACCTCTCTGATATGTTGCAGCGGCCTAACCCAATCAGATCTACCAGATCGCAGCAGAAAAAATTACTGTTAAAACCTGTTGTTAAAACAAAGTGTGGTGAAGCAGCTTTTAGCTACTATGCAGTACAGCTATGGAACCAACTGCCAGAGGACATCAAAAATGCTCCTGCTGTTGGCAGCTTCAAATCTAGACTAAAGACCAAGCTGTTTTCAGATGCTTTCTGCTAACTGATTAATATTGTCATCTTTACATGTTTTAAACTTTCTTAACTTTTACAGTCTCTGCATGTTTTAAACTTTACTTAACTTTTATTCTATTTTATTCTGCTGGGTTTTTTTTTTACTGAATTTTTACTTCATTTTATTATTTTATTTCTACTATTGTTTAATTCTTATTATTTTTTCCCCATTTATTTTATGTAATTTTATTTTCTATTGTTTACTGTTTTGCTTTTACTTCTGTAAAGCACATTGAACTGCCACTGTGTATGAAATGTGCTATATAAATAAACTTGCCTTGCCTTGCCTTGTGGGAACAGCTGGGGCAGTGGTTTCTGTGCTGTGGCTTACGGCAAACTGTGAGACTGGAGGATTTTCAGGAGCCACGGTAGTAGCAGTCAAAAGTCTAGTTACTAAAGACGTCAGCTCCTTGACCTCTTTCCTCAGACGTCACAGGAGTAACAGGCACATGAGGAAGAGCGACAGCAGCAGTCACAGGAACCTGGCGAAACGTAGAAGAGGCCACAGAAACCTTTGCACTCTCCCTTGCACTTACCCAGTGCTCTTCCTCTCTCACATTTCGCATTAACTGTGAAAAAGAAGGTGGAGCTTGCAAAGTGTGCAGAAGTCACACATGTAAAGCCACAATGTCAGTGGTGAGAGCACCCTTGAACAACTGCTCCAGACGTGCACGATTCAGGCCTGCAGCTTCAATCCCTCCTCTTAAAAGAGCACGGTGGAGAAGCTTGTCCAAGCGATACAAGAAAGCAGAAAGTTTCTCACCATCTTCTTGAAAAGTATGGCGAAACGATGCCATAAGGTCTGCCCCACTCTCAGTTGATCCATAAGTAGTGTCAAGAGCGGTTAAGTAATCAGTAGCAGTAGCAGACGGACTACTGACTTTCAAGAACCTTACTATATCCGCAGCAGGCCCACGCAAACTCTCAACAATGCGCTGTCGCTTAGCAGCAGCACTGCACTGCCACTCAGTAATCATCTGAGTAGCCTGCTCCATCCAGGCCTCATACTGTTCCTCACCTGGGGGAATGGGGCATAAACCAGAGAACAGCCTCAGTTTTCTATAGCCAGGCACATCAACAGATGCCTGGTTACAGCAATCAACGAGCTGGCCTATGGCATTCACAAGATCCATGCTGACATTAGATTTAGGAGGCTGCGTGCCCAAAACAGCCTTCACATCACCCATAGACTTGCCTTCCTGCTGTAATAATGACAATAGCTTGGCTTCAAATCCATCACTTTCAGGAATAGGACTAGCAGGCAGCAAGCTACTCATTACATGAACAGCCCATGGACCTGCCTCACCTACAATTCCCACTTCAGGAGGGACAGAGCTCTGATCCAACTCAGCAGAAGTCTCGACTAAAATGTACAGGTGCCTACCAGTCTTGTCGCCATGGTGACCGTGTATCCGGGTCCTACCCAGAACCTTGACTGTGCTGAGCACACGGCTTCCAATGGCACTCTGCTAAGTAAAATGGCATGACACAACTCCACATTCTCCTCACGGCTCCACTCAACAGCCTGACTAAGGTCCATGTTAAAAACTGCCCAGCAAACAGCAATAACTAACACAACACAAACACTAAGCGAAACACAGCTATCTACATGTTCTGGTAAACAGGAAAATCCCAGCAGTGCCTCCAAAATGTAACCCCTTTTTAACGGGTGCTAATCACCCAGCACAGTAGGCTACAGGCTACTAAAGAGTTACACTAAATCACAATAAATAATGGCGCAACAGGATCCTAAGTTCTCAGCAGTGGAGTGGTGAGCTGGCTGAGATTCCTGATACCATAAAGGTACAAGTACGAGTATAGAGAGAGAATAATAATCATAAATCTAATGAATGATAAATTTAATAGCGCGGTGCCTCCACTACGAAAATACTACACTTACCTTTGAAGCTAGTGTATGGTGTATTTCCTCAGAATTTAAAATAAACAGTAGTTTGAGTGAAAGAGCTAATAGCTAGTCTGCAGTGTGAATGTCAGAATGTTCAAATATAAAGAACCAAATGAGCAGCCAATACACCCAAGATATAATTAAATAATAATAATGATTATATTTATTAATAAACAATACTAATACTAATACTAATAATAGGAGATATTATTTGATAATAAATGCTTCCCAAAGAAGCATGCAATGTAATAACCAATATGAATAAAATAGTAACACCTGCACAAGAAGAGCGGAAACAATTAGCCTACATCATAGAGATGTTACAGAAAGCACATCAGCAGTGTGTATACCAGCAGTACATAGTAAGAAAATAAAACTGGGTAAAGTATCAAAAGATAAGAGTGAAAAAAAGAAAAAAAAAAAAACAAGCGCACAGTTGGGGCCCGTTGGTGCACAGGTGGCAGCTCTCTGAACTGCAGGCAGAACAGCAACCGCTGCAATGCCCTTCTAAAACGCTGGCTATCCAGGCGAGACCAGAGGAACGTGTGTGTGTGTCAGTGTAAGCGTGGGTTCGTGTTACTCACAATCCACTGGTCAGACCAGATGAATCAGGTTGCAGATGTCAATGCAGTCACGCAGCAGATGTTCCTGAGCAGAGGGCTAGCTACTGCTGTGGGTTAGCTCGCTCGAACAAGATGCGGCTCACCCCAAATCCCTCGGTAGCTGGCTGGGTCCCGGTCCCGACACAGTGAGTCCCCGGGAAATGACGAAGGCGCTCCGGTGGGCCCAGTACCGGAGGGCAGATGTGTCCATGAAAACAGCAAGATCACTCACTGGAGTGATGCCGGAATCCCAGGTACACGTTATGGCTACAGGCAGGCCGAACTATAAAAATACTTTCTGCAAAATAAGTGCTGAAATAGAGCTCACAAACAACGTGACCTCTCTCTCCTCTGCTGCAGGCGGGAACTGACGTGAGCTTCTCTCTCGCGAGGTGATGGAACATTGAGAGAGCTCGTGAATTCGCAGGCATTAAACATATACAAATTACTACTGGCTGACATCAAAATTCAAATAAAACTGCAACGAGCAAATAAATCTGATTGGTCCGAATGCACAGTATGTCACAACATATCAGAACAGTGAAAATATTCCAAACCACAAGGCATCATGGTAAATGGAGTTAATTAACACAAAAAATAGGGCAATCCAATATAGAGTATACAATACAGTGTTATTTTAAAGGACCTTACACTTATATACAGTTGTGGTCAGAAGTTTACATACAGTGACATGAATGTCATCTTGGATATGAATGTCATAGCAATATTTGGGCTTTTAGTAATTTCTTTGAACTGTTCTTTTTCTGTGGCAGAATGATTGTACAGCATACATCTTTAATTAAAAAATAAAAAAAACCTAGAATTTGGTGCACAAGTTTTAATTTTCTTTGGGTTTTCTGAAATCAACACAGGGTCAAACTTATAGGGTCAGAAATATACATTCAGCACACCTAATATTTGGGTAAAATGTCTCTTTGCAAGATTCACCTTGACCAAACATTTTTGTTTACCATGAACAAGCTTCTGGCAGAATTCTGGTTGGATATTTCACGACTCTTCATGGTAGAACTGGTAGAGTTCAGTTAAATTTTTTTTTTTTCTTGGCATGGACTCGACTTATAAGCACGGTCCATATATTTTCAAAATGGTTGAAGTCAGGGCTTGTTTTAAGTTTAACGTTAGCCTGCTTTATCCTCCACAACCAGCTCTGATGCATGTTTGGGTTCATTGTCCCGTTGTAACTCCCAAGTCATGTTCAAGTTTCTGATGGTTTATGCTGAAGAATTCTGAGGTCGTCCTCCTTCTTCATTATTCCATCCGCTTTGTGCAATGAACCAGTTCCGCTGGCAGCAAAACAGCCCCAGAGCATGATGATCCTACCACCACCACCAGGTACAGTATCCCTCTGTACATGGTGGTCATTGTGGCCAAATAACTCAATCTTTGTCTCATCTGACCATACAGCTTTCCTCCAGAAGGCTTTTTTCCTTGTCCGTGTGGTCAGCTTCAAATGTTAGTTAAGCTTGAAGGTGTCAATTTTGGAGCAGGAGGTTATTTCTTGGATAGCAGCCTCTTAGTCCACGGTGATCTGAACTGTAGACAGTGATCCATCAGCTTCCAGTTCATGGCAGGGCTGTGCCATGGTGGTTCCCAGGTTGTTCCTGACCATCCAAACCAATTTCCTTTCAGCTGAGGGTGACAGTTTGGGTTTTCTTGAAGCAAAGTGGCTTGGCAAAGTGACTACACCTCACAATAACTTGGATACAATTGCTTAAACTGATCTTGGAATTTGCAGTTGTTTAGAAATGGCTCTAAGAGACATTCCAGAGTTGTGTATATCTGCAATCCTCTTTCTCAGATCTGCACTGAGCTTCTTGGACTTTCCCATTTTACTGTGTGCTGGTCAATCCAATGACTGCTGTAAACAAACCCTTTTTATGAAGGCACAGAGAAGCTACCAGCTGTAGTCAATCACGATCACTAACAGGAAGTTAAGACACCTTGGCCTTGGCAAGATAAGAGACAGTTTGGAAGTTTCAGCACCTCTGAATTAATAATCTAAGTGTGCTGTATGTAAATTTTTGATCCTGTATGTATAATTTTAACCCTTTGTTGATTTCAGAAAACCCAAAGAAAATTAAAACTTGTGCACCAAATTCTAGTGGGCTTTTTTTTTGTTTTTGTTAAAGATGTACATTCTGCCACAGAAAAAGAACAGTTCAAAGAAATGACTGAAAGCCCAAATATTGCCATGACATTCCTATCCAAGATGACATTCAGGTCACTGTATGTAAACTTCTGACCACAACTGTAGGTGTGCTGACTGCACCTTAATCCAGTGCAGGTGTGTGTAATTCGTGGCGCACGTGTGAGTCAGTTCATAGCAGGCGCTGTCTGGAGCATATTGTGAAGGAATATCAATGTTTCAGGCCGGTTTGCTGCCATAATGCACTCAGGCAGACCAAAAATACTCCTGGGAAGTCCCCAATCACAACAAACGCCCTCAATCACTTTGCTGCTGCACTGGTACCATGACGCTTCAGTGCGCAGGTGAGCACCCTTGCACTGACGTCACATTTACCTTAGCTGCCGTCGCTACCCTAAGTCTGAGGGACAAGCGAACTTTGTTTACATACTTTTCACATACTGAAGCCAAGTGAAGATGTCCGGCGTCTGTTGCCTGAAGAAAACTACAGCTGAAAAAGCTCTACTACTGGATTACTTGGATAACCTTAGTCAAAAAGAAGTGGAGGATAGATATACATGGAAATTAGAGTTTATTATGATCCATACAAAATTCCTTGAAAAGACTAGAGTGACAGTGCAGATTTGTGGCCTGGCATTAGTGTTAGCTACATGCTGGAATATACCTTCTTTTTCCCGAAGAGTCCTGACATGGAGGAACAGTTAAAAAAAATACAAAAGCAAGAAAACCTTTGTGTAAAGTCAAGTCAAGTCAAGTTTGTTTGTATAGCACTTTTAACAGGAGACATTGTCCCAAAGCAGCTTTACAGAATCTGAATGACCCAAGACATGAGCCAATTTTACCTCTAATCTATCCCCAATGAGCAAGCCTGTGGTGATGGTGGCAAGGAAAAACTCCCCCAGATGACACGAGGAAGAAACCTCGAGAGGAACCAGACCCAAAAGGGAACCAATCCCCACCTAACCAACAACAGACAATATGACTATAATGTTAACAGTTTTAACATGAAGTCAGTTTTGTTGAAGTTATAACTCTTCATTAATGGAAACTTGAGTGCAAAACTGTTCATGACAACTGCAGTCCTAAGGTTAGCAAGTCAACTGTAGTCCTCAGCCACAAAAGCATTACTGTAAGTGTCCAGAGCTTCTTCCAAGTGCGACTTTCAACTGTCCATATGGGGCCATCCTCCACAGGAGCGATGTGATGAGATTACAACCAGACATAGGGCATCAGGATGGGTCAGGCAGGTCCGAGGAGCAGAAGAGCTCAGCATCTCAAGTCCAGGATTGACATGTAACTCAGAGGGACAGATTTTTTTTTTTTTTTTTTGGGGGGGAGAAAACACAGGTTGTTAGGTATGCCCAATGTCACCTGAATAAGTAGGTACAGTATACATTTTGCGCTGAGTGCAAACAGGGACTCTGGCAAAACTAACTATGACAGCATAACTAAAAGGGGAGAGCCAGAAGGTAACACAGGCATGAGGGAGCCCTGGGACATAAAGCAGCCAGCCACTACACCATCAACAAACTCAAGTGAGAAAGCGAGTGGGGGGCTGACAGCATCCATACATCCAAACACTATGTCTGAGGACCCTCCAGATCTACAGTTTTACCTCATAAACACCATTAACAAAAGGCTTGACAAAACAGATATGTTTTCAGCCGAGACGTAAACGCTGAGACTGTGTCTGATTCGCGAACACTACTTGGAAGGCTGTTCCATAACTGTGGGGCTTTGTAAGAAAAGGCTCTGCCCCCTGATGTAGCTTTCACTATATGAGGTACCAGCAGATAGCCTGCACCTTTTGATCTAAGTAGGTGTGGCGGGTCATAAAGGACCAGAAGTTCACTCAGGTACTGTGGTGCGAGACCATTCAGTGCTTTAAAGGTCAATAATAGTATTTTATAATCAATACAAAATTTGATTGGGAGCCAATGCAGTGTGGATAAGACAGGGGTGATGTGGTCATATTTTCTAGTTCTAGTAAGGACTCTTGCTGCTGCATTTTGAACTAACTGGAGCATGTTTATGGACTTATTGGAACATCCAGACAGTAAGGCATAACAATAATCCAACCTGGAGGTAACGAAAGCATGAACTAGTTTTTCTGCGTCATGTAGTGACATTAAATTTCTTATCTTAGCAATATTTCTGAGATGAAAGAAAGCTATCTGGGTAATGTTATCAATGTGAGTTTGAATGAAAGATATGTAATATTGGATCATTTTCTTCAATAAATAAATGACCAAGGATAATATTTTTGTCTCATTTGTTTAACTTTGCACTCTTTATTTGTTTATAAAGCACTCTTTATCTACTTTTTGAACCTGTGTGAAAATCTGATGATGTTTTATGTCATACTTACGCAGAAATATAGAACATTCTAAAGGGTTCATAAACTTTCAAGCACCACTGTATATTGTTAACTACAGGGTCACTTGCATTGTCTGACCTTAAATTAGTAGTTTGAATTTTTTTGTCAGATATTCTCAATTTTGTCATTAAAAAAATTCATGAAGTCGTTGCTACTACATACTACAGGTGTGCATGTGTCTATAGTGGACTTATTCCTGGTTAATTTTGCTACAGTATTAAATAGGAATCTAGGATTATTTTTGTTATCTTCTATTAGGGAGTTGCTCTAGCAGCACTAAGAGCTTTTCTATACTTCAGGAAGCTCTCCTTCCATGCTAATTTGAACGCTACCAATTTTGTTTGATGCCATTTACATTCCAATTTCTGAGTGGTCTGTTTTAAAGTGTGAGTGTCATCATTATACCAGGGTGCTAATTTTTTTCTTTCTGATCATTTTCCTTTTAAGAGGAGCTACATTATCTAAAGTATAGCAGAACGCTGACTCTAAGCATTCAGTTGCCTGATCAAGTTTTGCAGGGGCTGACAGTGACCCAATCAAAGTTGATAACTCTGGGAGATCATTTATAAAGCTCTGTGCAGTAGTTGATGTGAATGTACGTTTAATACAGTAGCATGGTGAGGTGCATATATTATTACTCAGACATAGTCTGAATGAGATGAGATAATGATCTGAGATAACTTCAGACTGTGGAAGTGTGACTATATTTTCTAAGTTTAACCTGAATGTTAGTATTAGATTGAGGGTGTGACCAACATTATGGGTCGGTCCTATGACATTCTGATTAACCCCTACTGAATCTAAAATGGACACAAACGCTGTTTTCAAAGGGTCTTCTGGATTATCGAAGTGAATATTAAAATCTCTGACAACTGTAATGGAAATTTCTAATAAACACTTCAGAACGCTTAGCAGTTGTCTTTTCAGTTATTTATTATAGTAGATCATATAAACAGATATATAAAATAGGAAAGGAAAGAGATGAATAGAAGAAGAGTAGAAGACACCACTTCAGTGATGCCGAGAGTACACGCACTCTGAGTTGTGTTTTTTTGGCTGTATCTATTATACTTCTAAAGGCATTCGCTCACTGCTTGTGTCTTCACGTGATTGGCTCAAGATTTTCTGTGAAGTTTTGCTAATGAGTGCACCTGGCATGCTTTGGTATGTGCAGGCAGATGCAAGTTAGGGAGAGCTCAAGCTCCCTGCTTATCACCACCGAGGTCAGGAAAGGTGGTTACATCATGAGAAGATGCGTAGTTAGGACGAAATCAAGCACCCTGCTCATTACCACCAAGGCCACAGAAAAGTGATTACAACATTGGAAAAAACATCTTTCTCAGTATATTAGGCCACTTGAGCTCAACACACAGAAACACAGAGAATAGGAATGTTCATCCACTAAATTTCCCTCACACAACTAAAGCTTTGTCTAATGAAATAACCAGATCTGAGATAAAATCTGCAAATTCAGAAAGAAACAGAATATGGCCCCGGGGGCCTGTAAATAATAAGTAACAGAATTAACTGAGTAGACTTATTTTTCGAGGCTACATACATTATATAAGTATGAAGAACTTCAAATGTATTAAATTTATAACCAGGTTTATGTTTTACACCTAGATAATCCATTATAAATAACCGCAACGCCTCCTTCTCTGCCAGCTAGACGAGGCTGGTGTCTATAACTGCATCCAGGAGTCCACTCCGGTCCAGTCCAGTCCAGTCCAATCCAATCCAATCCAATCCAATCCAATCCAATCCAGCTTTATTTATAAAGCACTTTAAAAACAACCAGAAGGTACCAAAGTGCTGTACATGATACAATAAATACAAAATAAATTAAAAGACATAAAACATCAATAAAAACAGATATATAATAAGACAAACCAATAAAATAACAAAATAAGATAAAAAAATAAATAAAATCAACATCTTACAGGGTGTCAAAGGCCATGGAAAAGAGATGGGTTTTAAGAAGGGATTTAAAAACAGACGAGGAAGACGCCTATCTAATGTGCAGAGGCAGATCATTCCACATTTTAGGGGCTGCCACAGCGAAAGCACGGTCCCGTCTGAGCTTGCGCTTAGTTTTTGGCACCCTCAGGTGGAGCTGATCAGCTGACCTGAGAGAGTAGGTGGGTGAATATAGGTGCAGCAATTCAGAAAGGTAGGGAGGGGCGAGACCATTGAGAGATTTAAAAGCAAATAAAATAATTTTAAAATGAATCCTAAAATGTATGGGCAACCAGTGGAGTGAGGCTAAAATGGGGGAAATGTGGTCATATTTGCGTGTGCCAGTTAAAAGACGTGCAGCAGCATTTTGTACCATCTGGAGACGGTTGATGGAGGACCCACTAACCCCCACATAAAGTGCATTGCAGTAATCCAGCCGTGTGGTGACAAAGGCGCGGATTACTGTCTCAAAGTGCTGATTTGAAAGAATTGGCTTTATTTTGGCTAGCTGCCTCAGTTGGTAAAAACTTGACTTCACAACTGCCTTGATCTGATTGTCAAGTCTGAGGTCAGAGTCCACCTTAACTCCCAAGTTAGTGATGCTGGATTTTAGGTATTGAGCCAAGGAACCTAGATCTAGACAGAGGGTCTCGGAGCTGCCACCAAAAACAATCACTTCTGTCTTCTTTTCATTAAAATTTAAAAAATTTTGAGCCATCCAGGCCTTTATGTCATCAAGACATTCAAGTAAGGGTCTTACAGAGAATGCTTGATTCTTTTTAAGAGGCATATAGACTTGAGTGTCATCCGCATAACAATGAAATGAAATACCATGCGTCCTAAATACGGAACCAAGCAGGAGCAGGTACAAAGAAAAGAGAAGAGGGCCTAAGACTGAGCCCTGCGGGACACCACATGACAGAGGAGCAGAGGAGGATACAGAGTCACCAAGGCTCACACAGAAAGTTTGATCTGCCAAGTACAACCTGAACCACTCCAGTGCTATGCCACTGATGCCCACCCACTGCTCCAAACGTGAAATTAAGTCATGGTCTACAGTGTCAAATGCAGCAGTTAGGTCTAAAAGTACAAGAACAGCACATTCACCGGAATCACAAGTTAAAAGAATATCATTAAAAACTCTTAAAAGAGCCGATTCTGTGCTGTGCAGTGATTTAAAACCAGATTGGAAAACCTCAAGAATATTGTGCTCCTCCAGAAAGGACATTAATTGCTTGTAGATTGTCTTGACTAGCTTCATTTAATGCTATATATTAATTTGGTTTAATCCATGTTTCTGTTAAACACAGTACATTAAACTCCTGATCAGTAATGAGTTCATTAACCGGCGCTTTGGATGTAAGAGATCTAATATTTAATAGCCCCGCCTTTAGATCAAAGGTGCTGGCAGCGGCTGTACAGTCAGTATGATCTACGGTAATTATATTGATTAGGTTACTGGAACAAACTCTCTGAATATTTCTACTTTTTTGTTGAGCTTGGGGAACAGACACAGTCTCGATGTAGTGGACCCTGAGTGACCACTTTGTGCAGCTAGCAGACAGCAGACTTTTTCCTGACATCAGCTTTTGGGAACAGAATGTTGCGAAAGGCAAAGCATTTACTCTCAAAGGACTCTGACCTGGACTGTGGGCTCGATGGTATCCCCACCCCTCTGTATCTCATCAACCCCAAGGACATCTAGGTACACAGCTATCTGCACTCAGATATTGTTGTTAAAACAATATCTGAAGTGTTTTTTTTGGTAAAACAACAGAATATCTTGTTCTAGACTTTCAAACAATATTGTAAGATTTTATTTTAATTTTATCTAATAGTGGATATTACAATAATTACATTATTAATTAATACAGTAATTATACGTACTAGTAGCATTATTACTGCTCAAACATGTTGTTTATTCTCAGGTGCTTTTGCTGTTTGAAGTCTGAAGTAGGCCGAAGTATTTAAAAGGCATTTGTGCAGTAAATGCAGTCTGCAGGGGGTATTATTATTATTATTATTATTATTATTATTATTGTTGTTTTCCAACTGCAACATCTCATCTCATCTCATTATCTCTAGCCACTTTATCCTGTTCTACAGGGTCGCAGGCAAGCTGGAGCCTATCCCAGCTGACTACAGGTGAAAGGTGGGGTACACCCTGGACAAGTCGCCAGGTCATCACAGGGCCCAACTGCAACAGAACTCAGTTAAACTTTTGGTTAGTGGTGTTCTGGCAGTGGTTCAGGTAATAAAACAGCATTATTGTATAAGACATTGTTGTCAGATGATGACTTTATTTATTGCTCATGTGAACCTCATGCTGCAAACCACAGCATCACACACCTCCACTTGTTGTAGCAACCTTTTCAACCATGTTAACAGTAAAAAGTGACAGTGTCAGTCAAAGTCCCTCTCACACCAGGTTCTGGTCTTCCCAGGCAGTCTCTTGTCCCAGTACTAATCAGTTCTTTGAGGTGTATGGGTGCGGCGCCAATCTCCATTTCCATAGCCTTCGGCCTCTTTCCTATACAGCTAGCATTACAGTGGGGGGCTAGTCCTCTGGTAACTGCAAGAGTTTGACTTCCCTACTCACATCTGTATTGCAGCATGCCTTGCCAGATGGCAGTAGGTACCATTTTTATGATGGTCTTTGGTAGAATTTGCAATCTCCCGGTCGAGACGCGGACACGCTAACCACTAGGCCGGCTCGCAGTTGACAGTATCAGTACCACCATAAAACGGTCCTAAAAGTCACTAGATGGCACCAAACGGGCTCCCTTTTTTCAAAAAAGGAAACCCCTTCTTGTACTCTCCACCCTATGGGCTGTGCAGGGTGTGGCCTGTAGCTACCCAAAATTTAGGGCTTTATTTTAATCCTGGAGAAAACACTGTTTTTAAATGTTTTTGGATTGATTAACAGCTTATTAAACAAGGACATGTGTATATACACACACACCTGTATAGGGCCTGTAAGTCTTCTGGTATGTTTGGGGTTAGTTGATTGGGCACCTCTGCTGGTCATGCTGACAAGTGACGAATGAAATCTGCTCTTTTCATTCACAACAGTTTGACATTCAATCACTTCCCAAACTGCTTCTTGGCATTTCACGTGCCGAGATTTTCTGACTGCTTTGACAGGGCCTGTAAGTTTACAAACCTACAGATGTATGACAGCTGCTGTCATTCCATGCATTTCCATATGTAAGTTAATCTGTATAATTATTGACCTCCACAGTATGTAATTCATATCTGGCATGCACGATTGGTCATTTGTGTCATCATGTGAGATTATGATGGACCAAATACAAGTACACCAAAGAAAAAAAGCATGTGCATTCTTAAATGAAGTTCAATAAAGAGTGGTCTTTTGCATTTCCGTGTATCAAGCCTCTGAAAGATCGGCCAGGCAAAGCTTTCTGCACAGTGAGTATATATCATTTTTAATCACTTATTTATAAGCTCTAGGCCTAATGCTTAAATTTCCCTTTATATTACTGGTTTGTAAAGAGATCCATATGTTGGAAATATCCCAGTGTTTTAATGTATCTAAAATCTCAGGCTGCATCTGATAGAATCCAGTGTAAGCCTATAAAAACCTAATGTCTGTACTGATCTAAGACTAATGTGCGATTTATCAAATGTCAAGGCCGTCAAAATAAACACTCTTTGGTGCTGTCAGACGCGAAACATGTGCTGTTATAAACTGTCAGCAGATACACGATCCACTTGCAAGTTTTGTTACCAATATAAATGTCATAAAAATAAGCTGAAATGCTTGGGAATTGCATATTTCAATGCTATTAAAAAAAAAAACTTGAGGAAGAATCCCAGACCCCCTGCCGGGAGGGGGACACCCCCCTGCACTCTCCCCCCTTGGCAGCATTGCTGCCATCGAGCGATCCCTGTGTGGCCCCTCGGCCTCCGGGATCACTTCAGAAATTATCTAGTATTTGTAAGTTGGAAACTTGGGACCTATGAATTATAACGACTGACTCAATTTTAACCTCAGTTGTGTAGCCACAAACGTTTCTCCTTTCCTTGCAAAAGTTAATTTCCTATCAGGATTTTATGCCTCCAAAATGAATCAGCAACTTGTCAAAATTTGAAATAATGTCACTTTAGTTCATGACATGATTGAGGAAGGGAAGCGTAAGCACATGGTGGACAACTGCTGTTCATGTTTCCCTGAGCAGAGGATGTCATCCCTTAAATGAGATTCTGTATTTCTAGCTGACCTTGGTATCGTTTCTTTTTCCAGCAAATACCAGCTGGCACAGTGCACATGCTGCACTTCCTTCCATCTGTTATACACTTCTCACTTCTTCAACTGTAAAGGTTTGACTATGAAGGAAGATCAAAACTTTATAAACTTACCAAGCCGTCGATTTGTGAATTAACTACAGTGGGTAGCTTCATTGCATTAAGGTGTGTTCAGAGAAATTAGCTTTGTACAACCCCGATTCCAAAAAAGTTGGGACAAAGTACAAATTGTAAATAAAAATGGAATGCAATAATTTACAAATCTCAAAAACTGATATTGTATTCACAATAGAACATAGACAACATATCAAATGTCGAAAGTGAGACATTTTGAAATTTCATGCCAAATATTGGCTCATTTGAAATTTCATGACAGCAACACATCTCAAAAAAGTTGGGACAGGGGCAATAAGAGGCTGGAAAAGTTAAAGGTACAAAAAAGGAACAGCTGGAGGACCAAATTGCAACTCATTAGGTCAATTGGCAATAGGTCATTAACATGACTGGGTATAAAAAGAGCATCTTGGAGTGGCAGCGGCTCTCAGAAGTAAAGATGGGAAGAGGATCACCAATCCCCCTAATTCTGCGCCGACAAATAGTGGAGCAATATCAGAAAGGAGTTCGACAGTGTAAAATTGCAAAGAGTTTGAACATATCATCATCTACAGTGCATAATATCATCAAAAAATTCAGAGAATCTGGAAGAATCTCTGTGCGTAAGGGTCAAGGCCGGAAAACCATGCTGGGTGCCCGTGATCTTCGGGCCCTTAGATGGCACTGCATCACATACAGGCATGCTTCTGTATTGGAAATCACAAAATGGGCTCAGGAATATTTCCAGAGAACATTATCTGTGAATGAAATTCACCGTGCCATCCGCCGTTGCCAGCTAAAACTCTATAGTTCAAAGAAGAAGCCATATCTAAACATGATCCAGAAGCACAGACGTCTTCTCTGGGCCAAGGCTCATTTAAAATGGACTGTGGCAAAGTGGAAAACTGTTCTGTGGTCAGACGAATCAAAATTTGAAGTTCTTTATGGAAATCAGGGACGCCGTGTCATTCGGACTAAAGAGGAGAAGGACGACCCAAGTTGTTATCAGCGCTCAGTTCAGAAGCCTGCATTTCTGATGGTATGGGGTTGCATTAGTGCGTGTGGCATGGGCAGCTTACACATCTGGAAAGACACCATCAATGCTGAAAGGTATATCCAGGTTCTAGAGCAACATATGCTCCCATCCAGACGACGTCTCTTTCAGGGAAGACCTTGCATTTTCCAACATGACAATGCCAAACCACATACTGCATCAATTACAGCATCATGGCTGCGTAGAAGAAGGGTCCGGGTACTGAACTGGCCAGCCTGCAGTCCAGATCTTTCACCCATAGAAAACATTTGGCACATCATAAAATGGAAGATACGACAAAAAAGACCTAAGACAGTTGAGCAACTAGAATCCTACATTAGACAAGAATGGGTTAACATTCCTATCCCTAAACTTGAGCAACTTGTCTCCTCAGTCCCCAGACGTTTACAGACTGTTGTAAAGAGAAAAGGGGATGTCTCACAGTGGTAAACATGGCCTTGTCCCAACTTTTTTGAGATGTGTTGTTGTCATGAAATTTAAAATCACCTAATTTTTCTCTTTAAACATTTAAATGTTTTCTCAGTTTAAACATTTGATATGTCATCTATGTTCTATTCTGAATAAAATATGGAATTTTGAAACTTCCACATCATTGCATTCCATTTTTATTTACAATTTGTACTTTGTCCCAACTTTTTTGGAATCGTGGTTGTACAAATGGATATAGGATAAAGTAACGTGTAATAAGTAATTGATAGATTTTGATTTGTCTGGACTGAAGAAGTTTGAATTGATAAAGTATGAGTGATCTAGAAATATAAGTCCTCTGCCACCTTGGAGATTCTTCCTCACGGATCCAGGAGCAACAACACTGATGCAAACAGCAATTCAGAGATGTTTCTCAGTTTATTGAAGGACAAACATATGTATATATCCACCTTTAAGAGTGTGGTGTAGAATATGATTGGAAAACGTAATATCAGGAAGGAAACTGGGCTAAGTGAGATAGGTAGCTTCAACCGGCGATGGAAAATTACTGAGCAGGTGGCCTTATGGAAAACAGGGAGCACACGTGACATGTGCGAACGAAGATAAGTTTCAAGGAGTTCAGGAGCAAAGATTGAGCAAGCTTGGAAAAAAATACAGGTTGCAAGCATGCCAAACAAATATCTTTATCGGTAATAATAAAACGTTTTGCCAGGGATTGGACCGATGTGCACACTTACCCACATTGTAAAGCAGATCATGTAGGAGATAAAAGGACCCGGTTTTCACATTGCATAATTTTGTTAATCATAGTGATTTGTTAATTTCGAAAGCAACTATTTCACTACTTTCAAAATACCAAACTACAAGAAAGAAAGCCTACCATTTTATTCAAAGAAAGAAGCTCTGAGAACTACAGTTCGCATCATGTGTTACGGTCATATGAGCCCAAAATGAAACTTTATTGCTTCTGCATTTCATCAACAAGAATACTGCAAACAAGGAAAAGCACCTGATGCTCACTGTTAATTATGAGGGTGGCTCTTAGGTGCTTTGGGGTTATTTCATGTCTGATGTTTCAGGGGTTCTTCTGAAAATTGGTTGCATCATGAATTCTGCTTAGTATCAGGATATTGCAGCTTAAAACTTGAATATTTCTGCCTGGAATTTTCGACCTTGGTCATAGTTAGAACTTTCAACAAGATGATGAATAAGACATACTTCTCAATAAACACAGAAATGATTCAAGAAAAACAAAATCAGTGTTTTACAATGACCATATCGGTCTCTAGATATAATCCCTACAGAGAACCTTTTGGTCTGAATTGAGGAGAGACATCCATCTTCACAAACCTATGAATATAAAAGAGCTTAAAATGTTTTGCATAATGGAGTGGAGCAGAATCCCTGTACATGTGTTTCCAAACTTGTTAGGTATTACCAGAAGAGGCTCAGTTCTGTTATTTCATATTTCAAATGTTTCACTTGTGTGAGAAATCCGTGTGTGTTTGTGTGTGTTTTGTATGAGTATGTGGAAGCAAAGTCTGAAATAAGGCCCCTCATAAAAGATATCTTGTATTCTTCTGGATCATTAAATTATTGAACACTTAATTATGTAGTGAATTTGTGAGAGAGTATTAATATGCACATGATGATCCAGAAATGTTATTTAGAGAAGTAAGTCAGGTAACCTACATGATACAAGGCAAAATCAACTGATTAATAAAACTGCTCATACATGCACTGGCTTTTTTTTTTTTTAATATTCTTCATTGGGGTGGCACGGTGATGTAGTGGTTAGCACTGCTGCCTCACAGCAAGAAGGTCCTGGGTTCAAGCCTAGCAGCCGACGAGGGCCTTTCTATGTGGAGTCTGCATGTTCTCCCTGTGTCTGCGTGGGTTTGCTCTGGTTTCCTCCACAGTCTAAAAGACATGCAGGTTAGGCGAATTGGTGGCTCTAAATGGACCGTGAGTGTGAATGGTTGTTTGTCTCTATGTGTCAGCCCTCCAATGACCTGGTGACTTCTGTTAGGGTTTTGCTGGGATTCGAACCTGGTTCGTTGGTGTGATAATCCAGCAAACCCCCACTAGGCCACCAGGGGGATGACTCAAATGCAGAGGCGTGAGGCGGAAGTAGAAAAAGAATCAAAAGGTTTATTTAAACTATATACACTATATACAGGGCAAAACAAAAGACAAAAAAAAAACCAAAGAGTATAATCCAAAAGAAAAGCAAAGTGCAAAAATACAAAAGCTAAGAAGATCAAAAAACACAGTACAAAGGAAACTGGAGATAAACATAACAGCACAAAGACTCCGTGACAAGAGGACTGAACTCAGGGGTATAAATAGACAAACTAATTAAGGACACAGGTGAAGATAATTAGGCAATTAACACAAACTCAAAACACAGGAACAGTGGCGGCCTCTAGAGGCCAAAATGAACACGACATGAAAAGGAAATAACAGCGGCCTCTAGAGGCCAAAACAGTCCTAGTCCTAACAGGACCCCCCCCTCTAGGAGCGTCTCCTGACGTTCCCAGGGCGATCCGGATGGGCCGAATGGAAGTCCCGACATAGTTCTTTATCAAGGACATCCCGAGCAGGAACCCAGCAGCGCTCCTCAGGACCATAGCCCTCCCAGTCCACCAGATATTGCAACCCGCCGCGGACCCGGCGGGAGTCAAGCAGGCGATTCACAGTGAACACAGTCTGCCCCTGGAAGATGCGGGGGGGTGGGGGGTTCCTAGGGGCAGGGGCATACGTAGACGTCAGTACGGGCCGTAACAGGGAAACATGGAAAGTGGGGTTGATCCTCAGAGTCCGGGGCAACTGGAGCCGGTAGGAGACAGGGTTCACCCTGCGCACCACCTTGAAGGGGCCAATGTAGCGAGGAGCAAGCTTGCGGTTCTCCACCCGCAGTGGAAGGTCCTTAGTGGACAGCCAAACACGCTGCCCAGGGCGGAAAGCGTGTGCAGGTCTTCTATGGCGGTTGGCCTGAGTCTGGTTGGTTCTGGAGGTCTGTATGAGGGTCTTCCTGACCTTGCTCCAGGTCTTGCGACACCGTCTCACATATTGGTTGACCGAGGGCACCCCCGCGTCCTCCTCCTGGTCCGGGAACAGAGGTGGCTGGAACCCGAATTGGCACTGGAATGGCGACAGCTTGGTGGCCGATGACTGCAGGGTGTTGTGGGCGTACTCCGCCCATGGCAGCCAGGTGCTCCACGATGTCGGGTTATCCATAGCCAGGCCTCGCAGGGTGGTTTCCAGGTCCTGGTTGAGCCTCTCCGTCTGACCATTGGACTGTGGGTGAAACCCAGAGGAGAGGCTGGCAGTGGCTCCGATGACCTTGCAGAACCCGTGCCACACTCGGGAGGAGAACTGGGGCCCTCGGTCTGAGACGATGTCCTGTGGAAGACCAAAGACTCGGAAGACATGATTAAACAAAAGTTTCGCAGTTTCAAGAGCAGAGGGGAGTTTGCACAGTGGTATGAAGCGGCAGGCCTTGGAGAATCTGTCAACTAAGACCAAAATGACCGTGTTACCTTGTGACTCAGGGAGACCCGTGATAAAGTCGACTGCTACGTGGGACCAGGGACGCCGGGGAATGGTCAGAGGATGCAGGAGACCCTGGGGACGCTGTCGTGGGTTCTTGGTTCTGGTGCAAACCTCACAGGACAGGACAAATGACCTTACTTCCTTCTCCATGTTAGGCCACCAGAAGCGTCTTTTCAGGAAGTCCAGGGTCCTCCGAGCTCCCGGGTGGGCGGTGAGAGGGGAAGAGTGACCCCACTGGAGAACCTTGGCCCGGGCTTGATGTGGGACGTACAAGAGGCCTGGTGGCCCCGTCCCAGGACCGGGGTCCTGGCGTTGGGCTCGTCGGACAGCCTCCTCAATACCCCAGCGGACAGGGGCCACAATCCGGGACACAGGGATAATAGGCCCGACTTCATTCTCCCTGTTAGTGGCAGAGAACAGTCTGGACAGTGCGTCAGGTTTGGTGTTCTTGGAGCCGGGGCGGTATGAGAGGGTGAAGTCAAACCGACTGAAAAACAGGGCCCACCTAGCCTGTCGAGGGTTCAGTCTCTTGGCTTGCTGGAGGTACTCCAGGTTCTTGTGGTCAGTCCAAACCAGGAATGGATGTTGTGCTCCCTCCAGCCAGTGCCTCCACTCCTCAAGGGCCAGTTTGACCGCTAGCAGTTCTCGATCCCCCACATCGTACCGGGACTCAGCAGGACTCAGGCGGTGGGAGAAGTAAGCGCAGGGGTGCAGCTTTCCTTCCGAACGTTGAGAGAGCACCGCGCCGACACCACTGTCCGAGGCGTCCACCTCCACGATGAATGGTTGGGAGGTGTCCGGGAGAACCAGAATGGGTGCTGTGCAGAAGCGGTCCTTGAGGTCTTTGAATGCCTTTTCTGCCTGAGGAGACCAGCCATAAGATCCACCTGTCCCTTTGGTGAGGTCTGACATGGGTGCTGCCACAGAACTGAAGTTCCTGATGAACTTGCGGTAGAAGTTAGCGAATCCTAAGAACCGCTGAACCTCCTTAACGGACTTGGGAGTAGGCCAATCCCGGACGGCCAGGGTCTTGGCAGGGTCCATTTGGAGTTGGCCTGTCCGTACAATAAATCCCAGAAAGGAGACCTCGGGAACATGAAATTCGCATTTCTGGGCCTTGGCGAACAGATTGTTCTGTAGCAGCCTCTGGAGAACCTGGCGGACATGGTGGCGGTGCTCCTGCACGGTCTTGGAAAAGATAAGGATGTCGTCGAGGTAGACAAAAACGTATAGGTTAATCATGTCCCTTAAGACGTCGTTGATTAGGGCCTGAAAAACAGCTGGTGCGTTGGTGAGTCCGAAGGGCATCACCTGGTATTCGTAGTGCCCAGACGGGGTGTTAAAGGCAGTCTTCCACTCGTCTCCCTGTCGGATACGGATGAGGTGGTATGCGTTCCGTAGGTCCAACTTGGTGAAGACGGTGGCGCCTTGGAGCAGGTCGAAAGCTGTGGACATCAGCGGAAGGGGATATCGGTTGCGCACAGTGATCTTATTCAGGCCCCTGTAATCAATACATGGTCGGAGCCCCCCATCCTTCTTGCCGACAAAGAAGAAGCCGGCTCCAGCAGGTGAAGTGGAGGGTCGAATAAACCCAGAGACCAGGGCATCTTTGAGGTATTCCTCCATGGCCTTGCGTTCTGGCTGAGAGAGTGAAAACAGTCTGCCACGAGGAGGGGTAGTCCCAGGGAGCAAGTCGATGGCACAGTCGTAGGCCCGGTGCGGAGGAAGAACGGCGGCCCTGCTCTTGCTGAATACCTCCTTGAGATCCCAGTACTCTGTGGGAACTTGAGATAACTCGGTGAGATCAGGGGGCTCGGCAGGAGACACAGGAGAGCTAGAGAGCAGACAAGAGGCATGGCATGCAGGGCCCCATTCCACAACCTGGCTTGTTACCCAGTCTATGCGAGGGTTGTGGCGAGTAAGCCAAGGAAGGCCTAGAATAACTGGGAACTCAGGTGAAGGAATCAGGTGCAGGGATATTTCTTCCTTGTGACCTTGAGACTGGAGGAAAACTGGAGAAGTAACTTGGGTGACTCTTCCATCACCTAACGCTTGGCCATCAAGGGCAGACACAGACAGAGGGACTTCAAGAGGTGCAGTAGGTATATTGATGCTTTGGGCGAAGTGAATATCCATAAAGTTCCCAGCCGCCCCTGAGTCTATCAAAGCTTGACAAGAGTGGACAGACTCACCCCAGGAGATGGAGACCGGGATGTAGATTCCTTGGCCAGGGAGTCCGGGAGAGAGGGTAGGCCCCGTCACAACCCTCCCTCGGCTGGACGGGGCGGTCCTTTTCCCAAGAGTTCGGGACATGATGCTCGGAAGTGACCAGGCTTGCCACAGTAGATGCAGCACTTGTCCCTCCTTCTGCGCTCCCTCTCAGATGCGGAGAGGCGAGTACGACCCACTTGCATGGGTTCTGGACAGTCACTGAAGGAGGTAGACGGTCTCCAGGTAGAGGTAGGGAGGCTGGGGGGGCTCAAGGCTTGGTGGCGTTCTCTCATCCTGTTGTCCAGACGAATAGCATGTGAGATGAGGGTTTCGAGGTCACTTGGGCATCCAATAGAGGCCAGACCGTCCTTGATGGGGTCAGACAGACCATGGTGGAAGGCTGACACCAGGGCAGTCTCGTTCCATCCACTTACTGCTGCGAGTGTTCGGAATGAGATGGCGTAATCTGCGACGCTTCCTCCTTGCCGGATGGACATGAGCTTTCGGGCTGCGTCGGTACTGATGTCTGCCTGATCGAAGACCCGAAGCATCTCTTCAGAAAACAGCTGGAAATCAAAGCACTCAGGTCCCTGTCTTTGCCAGATAGCAGTAGCCCAGGCTCGCGCCTTACCAGCTAATAAGGTGATCACAAAGGCAATCTTGCGGCGATCCGTAGTGTAGGTGGTAGGCTGAAGCTCAAAGGTGAGTTGACACTGGGTAAGGAACTCTCGGCACTCACTGTGCTTGCCGTCATACCTCTGTGGTGCAGGAAGGCTGGGTTCGCGAGGTGAAGAAGGCAGCATTGCAGGAGGCACTGGAGCAGGAGTGGGAGCTGGATCAGGAGTGGGAGCTGGATCAGGAGCAGGAACTGGATCAGGAGCAGGAGATGCAGGCAGAGATGTCAGCTGTGCCAGGGTTTTCCCAATTTGCTGAAGCAGTTCCTCGTGGCGAGCGAGGGCCTCACGTTGGCTGGTGAGCGTACGTCCATGAGCGTCCATGGTCGCTCCGAAGCGTGTCAAAGCTGCCATAATTCCCTGAAGGTTGGCCGGGTAGACAGTTGAAGCAGCCTCTGCTGAGTCGGTCATGACGGAGTCTTTCTGTTAGGGTTTTGCTGGGATTCGAACCTGGTTCGTTGGTGTGATAATCCAGCAAACCCCCACTAGGCCACCAGGGGGATGACTCAAATGCAGAGGCGTGAGGCGGAAGTAGAAAAAGAATCAAAAGGTTTATTTAAACTATATACACTATATACAGGGCAAAACAAAAGACAAAAAAAAACCAAAGAGTATAATCCAAAAGAAAAGCAAAGTGCAAAAATACAAAAGCTAAGAAGATCAAAAAACACAGTACAAAGGAAACTGGAGATAAACATAACAGCACAAAGACTCCGTGACAAGAGGACTGAACTCAGGGGTATAAATAGACAAACTAATTAAGGACACAGGTGAAGATAATTAGGCAATTAACACAAACTCAAAACACAGGAACAGTGGCGGCCTCTAGAGGCCAAAATGAACACGACATGAAAAGGAAATAACAGCGGCCTCTAGAGGCCAAAACAGTCCTAGTCCTAACAACTTCTCCAGGGTGTACCCTGCCTCTCGCCCATAGTCAGCTGGGATAGGCTCCAGCTTGCCTGCGACCCTACACAGGATAAGCGGCTACAGATAATGGATGGATTCTTCATTGTTTTGTTAATCTGTAATTAGGATCCAGGATCCCTTCCTGAACAGCAAAGGTGTCACTCCCTGAAGTGATCTCTGCTGCTCACACCCACTGCTGGGTCACCTTGTGGCTGTCCGCTATATACACTGATCAGCTATAACATTAAAGCCTCACTCACAACCCGCTGTATGTGCTGCTACGGGCGGTCTACGGTCAAAAATTCAGCAAAACCGTGCTTGAGACTTGCGCAACACTTGTGTGTATTGAGCGCCGTAAAAGGTCGCAGACTGCCTGTGGAGACTTGTGATCCTGCACATGCAAATTCTATGGGTCTTGCGACAAATCAAGAATGCATACACTATGTACGGGACCCGTATTCCTTTTGTACGCCTGAACCAAGTCAGCAGCGCAGCTAGTAGGGGCTTTTTGCGATGACAGTAAGACTCATGAGTGATGCATGGTCATTGTATGAATGATGTGCCTCAGAAGTACTACACAAGTATTCCACACTTGCTATTTGTGCGGCGCGCAAGACAGAAGTACATCTCACTTTCTACCCTTATGTGTGGTGTGCACGCAGCGCACGCGACCTGCACGCAGCATACACGACCTGCACACGACACGAGGGGCAAGACTCTGGGTGTGTGTGTATATATATATATATATATATATATATATATATATATATATACATACACACACACACACACACACACAGTGGGGCAAAAAAGTATTTAGTCAGTCACCAGTTGTGCAAGTTCTCCCACTTAAAAAGATGAGAGAGGCCTGTAATTTTCATCATAGGTATACCTCAACTAAATATGAGAGACAGAATGAGAAAAAAAAAATCCAGAAAATCACATTGTCTGATTTTTAAAGAATTTATTTGCAAATTATGGTGGAAAATAAGTATTTGGTCAGTAACAAAAGTTCATCTCAATACTTTGTTATATACCCTTTGTTGGCAATGACAGAGGTCAAATGTTTTCTGTAAGTCTTCACAAGGTTTTCACACACTGTTGCTGGTATTTTGGCCCATTCCTCCATGCAGATCTCCTCTAGAGCAGTGATGTTTTGGGGCTGTCGCTGGGCAACACGGACTTTCAACTCCCTCCAAAGATTTTCTATGGGGTTGAGATCTGGAGACTGGCTAGGCCACTCCAGGACCTTGAAATGCTTCTTACGAAGCCACTCCTTCGTTGCCCTGGTGGTGTGTTTGGGATCATTGTCATGCTGAAAGACCCAGCCACGTTTCATCTTCAATGCCCTTGCTGATGGAAGGAGGTTTTCACTCAAAATCTCACGATACATGGCCCCATTCATTCTTTCCTTTACACGGCTCAGT
This sequence comes from Neoarius graeffei, assembly GCF_027579695.1. Classification (NCBI taxonomy): domain Eukaryota; kingdom Metazoa; phylum Chordata; class Actinopteri; order Siluriformes; family Ariidae; genus Neoarius; species Neoarius graeffei. The sequence continues at coordinate 18,429,072 of NC_083585.1, forward strand.
CGTCCTGGTCCCTTTGCAGAAAAACAGCCCCAAAGCATGATGTTTCCACCCCCATGCTTCACAGTAGGTATGGTGTTCTTTGGATGCAACTCAGCATTCTTTCTCCTCCAAACATGACAAGTTGAGTTTTTACCAAAAAGTTCTATTTTGGTTTCATCTGACCATATGACATTCTCCCAGTCCTCTTGTGGATCATCCAAATGCTCTTGAGCAAACTTCAGATGGGCCTGGACATGTACTGGCTTAAGCAGGGGGACACGTCTGGCATTGCAGGATTTGAGTCCCTGGCAGCGTAGTCTGTTACTGATGGTAGCCTTTGTTACTTTGGTCCCAGCTCTCTGCAAGTCATTCACTAGGTCCCCCCGTGTGGTTCTGGGATTTTTGCTCACCGTTCTTGTGATCATTTTGACCCCACGGGGTGAGATCTTGTGTGGAGCCCCAGATCGAGGGAGATTATCAGTGGTCTTGTATGTCTTCCATTTTCTAATAATTGCTCCCACAGTTGATTTCTTCACACCAAGCTGCTTACCTATTGCAGATTCAGTCTTCCCAGCCTGGTGCAGGTCTACAATTTTGTTTCTGGTGTCCTTTGACAGCTCTTTGGTCTTGGCCATAGTGGAGTTTGGAGTGTGACTGTTTGAGGTTGTGGACAGGTGTCTTTTATACTGATAACGAGTTCAAACAGGTGCCATTAATACAGGTAACGAGTGGAGGACAGAAGAGCCTCTTAAAGAAGTTGTTACAGGTCTGTGAGAGCCAGAAATCTTGCTTGTTTGTAGGTGACCAAATACTTATTTTACCGAGGAATTTACCAATTAATTCATTAAAAATCCTACAATGTAATTTCCTGGATTCTTTCCCCCCATTCTGTCTCTCATAGTTGAGGTATACCTATGATGAAAATTACAGGCCTCTGACTGACCAATTTTTGTCATTTCAGGTTCAAATGAACAGCTATAGCAGGAATTGGAATACACCCTACTAAAGCCTGATTGTTGCTGCTGGTGAATTTCAAAATGCAATCTGGACGTGAGGACACTTTAGAAGAATGATATGCAATAAAATTCTGTTTTAAACTTGGAAAAACTGCCACAGAAACGTATGGAATGCTTCAGACTGCTTATGGACCATCTTGCATGAATCGAGCATCGGTTTTTGAGTGGCACAAGAGATTCAAGGAAGGCAGGGAGTCTGTGAGGGATGATGAGAGGTGTGGGAGGAGTAGGGAAGTCAGAACACCAGAGTTGATTGGCCAAATAAGTAATTTCATGGATACGGACCGTCGTGTGTCTATAGAGACAATAAGTGCACAGTTTGGTGTCAGTGTGGGAACTGTACACACAATTATTCACGAGGAACTGAAGATGCGGAAGATTTGCGCGAAGTTTGTCCCAAGGGTGCTCAGTGAAGATCAGAAAGAAAGACGTTGTAATGACAGCAGGGAGATGGTCGAGCTCATTAATTCAGATCCCCAAGTTCTTGATGCCCTGGTTACCTGCGATGAAAGCTGGATCTACTGCTATGACCCAGAGACCAAGAGACAGAGTTCCCAGTGTAAGCATGCTGGCTCTCCCAGACCCAAGAAGGCCAGACAGAGCAAATCCACCCAGAAACTCATGATGATCCCTTTTTTTGACAGCACGGGCATGATCTACATGCACTGGGTTCCCACTGGACAGACAGTCAACAAGGAATACTATGTTGAGGTTTTAAGGGAGTTCAGGAAGAGATTCCGTCGGAAGAGGCCAGCACTCTTCAAATCGGGTCAGTGGCATTTCCACCAGGACAATGCACCAGTCCACAACTCCATCCTTGTCACAGACTATTTGACCCAGATGGGCATCAAGACAGTTCCTCACCCTCCCTACAGCCCAGACCTTGCTCCCTGTGACTTTTGGTTATTCCCTAAGCTCAAGGAAAACTCAGAGGCAGTCGTTATGAGACAATTGAGGAGATGAAAGAGGCTGTGACGAGGGTCATTGACACGCTCACACAAGAGGACTTCCAGGGGGCCTTCCAGAAGTTGTTGGAATGGTACAACAAGTGCATTGCAGCCGGGGGAGATTACTTCGAAGGGGACTAGAGTTTCATGTGTGTACTATCAGTAAAAGTGTCCATACGAAAAAAGTCTGGAAACTTATTGAAGGCACCAATATATATATTGGGGGAGGAACCAAGGAACTGATCATGTAGCGTGCAGTGTTGTAGAAGGGAAGAAGATGGCTGTCACCATACCGCCACAATGACTGAGGGAGTTGGAACTTTATAGGCAGATGATGGAAGCTGAGGAGCAGCATGAAGTGATAATGGCTTTGCTAATACATGAACACCAATGTCAGAATGTGAGACGGCAGAGGTGGTGGTGGGTATGCCCATGGATTGAACGGCAGAGGCTCTCTAGACAGTATCACACCCTGTTCCAAGAGCTGGAGAGAGAGTCACGAGGGGACTTTCTGTCGTACATGCGGATGCCTTCTGACCAGTTTGCACAGCTCTTGTTGCGTGTAACACCCCGCATTACCAAGGGTCCAAGAAGCCACCGTCCACTTGAGCCCGGACTGAAACTGGCTATTACCATCCGATTCCTGGCTACAGGGAATAGTTACAAGTCACTCGAGTTTTCCTTTCGTGTGGCGGCCAACACCATTTGCCTGTTTGTGCCCGAGGTGTGCAGCGTTATATACAATGAATACAGAGAGGAAGTATTTGTTGTTCCTGAGAATGCAAACAGATGGCATGAGGTGCAGCCAATTTTTCCACATGCTGGAACTACCACCATTGTGTAGGAGCCACTGATGGAAAGCATATCGCTATTAAGAAGCCCAAGAAAAATGGTTCCATGTACTACAATTACAAGGGCTTTTTTCTATTATACTCTTGGGCCTTGCATATGCCCAATACAAGTTCCTGTGGGTGAGTGTAGTGCCAATGGCTCGGCCTCGGACTGTGGAGTCTTCAACAGATCAAGCCTTCGTACTGCGTTGGAAGATGACGAGCTGGGTCTGCCTCCTCCAGAACCACTGCCCGGGGATGATAGGGACATGCCCTACTTCTTGGTGGGAGATGATGCCTTCCCGTTGCAAACTTGGATGATGAAGCCCTACAGTCTTCATGGGATAACAAGAACACAGTGTATTTTCAACTACCGCACATCCCGTGTGCGCTGTGTTGTTGAGAATGCATTTGGCATTCTGGCACACCATTGGAGATACCTCCTGACGATGCTGCAGTTGAAACCACACAGGTGCACCAAGGTGGTCCTAGGATGCCTGACCCTACACAACTTCCTCCGTATGCGGGCGCCAGGTCTCCTAGCGGCTGATGCGGACCAAGAAGATGGAAATGGAAATGTTGTGCCTGGTGCATGGAGAGATGGCACTCAATTAACTGATGCAAGAACAGTTCGTGGACCCCAAGTTTCGTGTGAAGCCAAGATACAGAGGAATTATTTGTGTGACTATTATAACAACCTGGGCGGCACGGTGGTGTAGTGGTTAGCGCTGTCGCCTCACAGCAAGAAGGTCCGGGTTCGAGCCCCGTGGCCAGCGAGGGCCTTTCTGTGCGGAGTTTGCATGTTCTCCCCGTGTCCGAGTGGGTTTCCTCCGGGTGCTCCAGTTTCCCCCACAGTCCAAAGACATGCACGTTAGGTTAACTGGTGACTCTAAATTGACCGTAGGTGTGAATGTGAGTGTGAATGGTTGTCTGTGTCTATGTGTCAGCCCTGTGATGGCCTGGCGACTTGTCCAGGGTGTACCCCGCCTTTTGCCCGTAGTCAGCTGGGATAGGCTCCAGCTTGCCTGCGACCCTGTAGAACAGGATAAAGCGGCTAGAGATAATGAGATGAGATTATAACAACCCTATTGGTGCTCTGCCCTGGCAAGAGCGTGTCATTGATATGCAGTGAATGTACTGGCAATTAAGTGTATTTACAATAGATAAATACATCGATTGCATGTGTGTACCATGATATTTGTCTGAAGCAAGTAAATGTTTTACATGTGTGTGCCACAATATTTATCTTTGTCTTATTAACCATAAACAATAATAACACAAAGCAAAATGGCGAATGGTATGCCTCTCCTTGCCCTAGGGCAATATGTGTGGGATAATGGATATTTAAAGATTGACAGTGGCATTGACTCCATGACCTTGAGCACTTAATAAGTTCACCCATCCTTTATAGTAAAATCTTGTATGAAGTTTGGGGGCCAAAAGCCTAATAAAAATTTAATTGACATTGATATTTTGACCATTTGTAGGAACATGACATCTTGAAATATTAATTATTTGACCCATGACATCTGAGAAATGACCTTTTAATTATTTTAACACCATGACCACCTCATTTGCTGTGTTTATTTGAGTATATGTTAATTTACCATGCAAATGTCAAATAATAAAACATGAGTATAAGGGAATAATGCATTTTATTACATTCTTAAAAAAAAATAAAAAAAAATTAATAAACTAAAAAGGGGCGGCATGGTGGTGTAGTGGTTAGCGCTGTCGCCTCACAGCAAGAAGGTCCTGGGTTCGAGCCCCGGGGCCGGCGAGGGCCTTTCTGTGCGGAGTTTGCATGTTCTCCCCGTGTCCGCGTGGGTTTCCTCCGGGTGCTCCGGTTTCCCCCACAGTCCAAAGACATGCAGGTTAGGTTAACTGGGGACTCTAAATTGACCGTAGGTGTGAATGTGAGTGTGAATGGTTGTCTGTGTCTATGTGTCAGCCCTGTGATGACCTGGCGACTTGTCCAGGGTGTACCCCGCCTTTCGCCCGTAGTCAGCTGGGATAGGCTCCAGCTTGCCTGCGACCCTGTAGAAGGATAAAGCGGCTAGAGATAATGAATGAATGAATGAATGAATGAATAATAAACTAAAAACTATAGCCCAACAGTTTGAGCACTGAACCACACTGACTCCGACCTACTGTCCTGCTCCTATTCCTGCTGAGTGGTGGGAGAGGGTGTTGGGATGTCCTTATCCCTGAGCATGTCACAATGGCCTGACAGCAATGATGGGATTATATTGTCCTCACTTCTGGGCGTCATTAGCTGAAACATACATGAAAATCAGCATATATAAATATTAATTACATAAGTATATAGATACTGAAATGAATGTTTAAAGCATGTGTATTATAGTGCAAGAGGTTTAATTAGTATTTGCCTGTGAAAATACCTCTGGCAAGGTCATGTGCAACCTTGGTGGCGGTGGCACAAGTGGCCCCGGGGCCACCGTCACTGTTGGCTGATGGAACTGTGCATGAGTCGGTGTCCAAAGCTGCTGCAATACTGCTGGAAGTAGCTGCTGCTGCTGCTGCGTGTAGCGACCCTGGCCCCACTGCTGCGATGGGCCTTGGCCCCACTGCTGTGATGGATCCTGTACCAACTGCTGCGAGTGTGGCTGGTCCCCTTCAGGCCTGGAGTATCTACTCAGCAGCTGCAGAGCATCCATGGTGAAATGGTCCCACCTGCTGTCGGGGATCTTGCACATTTACTCGGTCATGTACTGCCCGAAAGCCTCCCTGGTATCCATTGGTCTGAAAAGAGTTTGCAACTGCAATCAGAAGAAGAAAATATTTGCAATTTGTGTTGCAGCATATTGGCCTGTTACACTGATAGGTCATGTGTTGGTGTATTATTATATTTTTTCCACAGAGCCTTTTCCAGTGATAAGTGAAAAAAAACATACCTGATTGAAGATGTCCTGACTAGGCCATGGCTGCTCAAAGTACTTCAGCATCACATCCTCTAGGTGGCTTGTCTTTGCCCGCTTGCCCGGCCTGCTGTCTCTTGGAGCCACACTTGGACTGTGGACACTCTTCGTTGCCACTCTCAGACTCGCTGTGTACATCCTGTGATGAAGAGGCCTTCCCAAGCTATAAGCATTAGCGAAGAACAGTTTGGATTAGAAGAGTGAAGACAGTTATGAAACAGCAAACTGAACCCATCAGTGAAAAAGGTTCTGTTAAAAAATTATGAGCAGCACATGGAAATACATGTATAATCACACTCTTAAATAATTCTGCTTGAGGCAAATGCTTACCTCTGTTGACTCTGCGGTGTATGTCCTGGGTGTGATGTGATCCTGCAAAAAACTGAATGACTTCAGCTGCCACGCCTGTCTGGGTGTCCTGTTCTGGGTCGCCGATCCACTCTTTGTGCACTTCATCAGCTTGCCAACAGCTGTTCGCTGATTTCGGAACCAACCCTCAATCTTGCCCACTGTAGAAGAAAAAAACATAAAACAAAAGTTTTCAATTACTACCAAAAGAAAATGCAAACAAAATAAATGTCAGTGACCAAATAAAATATGAGTCTGACCAAATAAAATACAAGGGAAACAATAGGTTACCATCACAGCCAAGCCTCTTGGCCAATGCCTCCAGCTTCCACCTCTTGGAGGCCTTGGCGTAGAACTTGCTATCCGACTTCTCATAAAACTCCTTCCTCTTCTGGAACCACTTGACAAGGATGTTCTCTTCGGCCGGCTTGAAAGCATACTTCTCCCTGTCTGTGCAGGGCTTGCCGGTGCTGCAACCATCTTCCTCATCCTCCCCCTCTGCTGTTTCAGGCCGGGTTTCTTGAGGCTGCTCTTCAGGCTGTTCCCTCTCTGGAGATGCAGTACACTTTGCTTTTGCTTGCTTCTTCTTGGGTCCCATGTCCTTTTAAACTTTAAACTGAAAATTCTCTAATAATTTTCCCAAAAGTTATCGAATGTTCTTCCACCGAAAAACAGGTGCAGAGTGCTGCAGACATGCTGGTTTTTATACCCCACTCCGGCACGGCTGCGAGCTACCAAACTGTGCGACCCATGCCTGTCCACAACACTTACGGCGGGTTGTGAGTGAGGCTTAAAGCCACTGACAGGTCAAGTGAATTACATTGATTATTTCATTACAGTGGCACCTGTCAAGGGGTGGAATATATTAGGCAGCAAGAGAACAGTCAGCTGATGTATTGGAAGCAGGAAAAATGGGCAAGCAAAAGGATCTGAGTGACTCTGACAAGGGCCAAATTGTGATGGATAGATGACTGGGTCTGAGCATCTCCAAAACGACAAGTCTGTTGGGGTGTTCCTGGTATGCAGTGATTAGTACCTACCAAAAGTGGTCTAAGGAAGGGCACCAGCTGAACCGGCAACAGGGTCATGGGCAACCAAGGCTCACTGATGCACATGGGGAGTAAAGGCTAGCCTATCTGGTCCCATCACATAGAAAAGCATAGAAGAGCACACATTGCCAAAAAAGTTAATGATAGAAAAGTGTCAGAACATACAATGCATTGCAGCTTACTGTGTATGGGGCTGTGTAGCCACAGACCAGAGAGTGCTCATGCTGACCCCTGTCCACCACCGAAAGTGCCTACAATGGGCATGTGAGCATCAGAACTGGACCATGGAGCAATGGAAAAAAAAGTGGCCTGGTCTGATGAATCACATTTTCTTTTAAAATTGTGTGGACGGGCAACTGTGTTGCTTACCTGGGGAAGAGATGGCCCCAGAATACACTATGGGGAGAATTCAAGCCAGTGAAGGCAGTGTGATGCTCTGGGCAATGCTCTGCTGGGAAACTGTTCTCAGGAGAGAACTGAGCCATGGCTACCTATAACACTCAGTTGGCACTTCTGTGCTCCGATGAACAGTTTGAGCAAGAACTCATAAAGGTGCTCAATCATTCTGCTTCAGGGAGAGACAGTTATGAACACTACAATAAGGGAGATGATCAGCAGAGGATTATGCCTTGGAAGTACAGTATGTATACATATTCCTTATAGAACTGGCCACACTGATGTCTCAGAATAGGAAAAAGGTTGGAAGGTTGTTGCTTTGATTACAGAGGAAAGGACATTTTGAACTCATGTATGATCCCTTCCTCCTACACAACATTACAGGTGAACACCATGATCAGTCAATTGTTAGAAATACACTTGTTTCCTGCATATCTTGCATAATGCTTATAATCACGGCATTTTCTGTCAGTTCAGTAGCAGCAGGAAACTTCCTTCATGAAGAATAAGCTAAATTTCTAGAAATGTCTCTAATTTGGTTACACCCCCCCCCGATGGAGGTCCATTGGGGAGTGGTAAGATCCATATATACGGTATGGGACTCATCTCCTCACCTCATCTCTTCATGCTCAGTCATGCATAAGGCCTCCACACTTTGGCGCCATCTCGCCCTATCCTTCACACAAACTCTGGTTTGGTCCCATGACCTCCATCCTGCCTCCTTTCTCTCCTTCTCCACAGCTCTGCGCCATGTTGTTTTTGGTGGCCCTACTTTCCGTCTTCCATCGGGAGTCCAGGACAGTGTCATAACGCAGTGATGACCTATCTGCATCCGCAACACATGGCCAAGCCACTTCCATCGCCTCCTCTTCACTGTCTTACGAACCCTTTCGCAGCCGCATAAACTGTTCAACTCGTCGATGGGCACTACGTATGGCCAGTATATGCCCATTATCCTCTTGAGGCACTTAAATTGAAATGAGTCCAGCTATTCATTATCTGTAAGCTTCCCGTTACACACGATTGCTATGTCAATAAACATCATTTTGCCAATATTTTAGAGACCATCCATCTTCTCCGTCGGTCAGCATCTGTCGGGATCCGATAAAATGATAAATTTTGCCTTGTGTGTTGATGGTTACTACATCCAGGTGCACATCAATATAATGGCATGATGGAAGTCTTGCTGAAAGTAAAAACTTTCTTAGATGACTAGATTCCTTTCGATGCTTCGCCGTCGTTCCTCGTTGTTGGCTGTGGTAGACTACTGGTAGTTCATGTCCAAAATGGCGGCCGCGTTTGTCGTGACGTCACGTGAAAAGGGTCCATATCTTCAAGCGTGGTAGTTTTCCTCTGCATCTGCTTCGTAGTTGTAGAGATGAGAGCAATATCATCAGCAAAATCAAGATCTTCTAGCTGCTCCATCAACTTCCATCTTATTCCTGTGTTGGCATTCATGGTCGTCTGTTGCATAACCCAGTCCGTAGCTAGTAGTATATATGGGACTGCGCTATACTTAATTGTTCACTTTCATGGCAACAAAATCTCAAATTCTTAATGTGCTTGGTTATCCCTGGTTAGCCACCCATGTCACAGTTGTTTCCTTAACTAATGAAGAATTAATATCCTGGAGCGCTCAGTGACACAAATTGCCATGGAAGACTACCTGTATATCCAGGAAGCCTTAATATTTGCATATATCTGTCCCTCCACCTTTCCTGCAGCCATGGGGTTTTATTTTGTGTGTGTGTGTGGGGGGGGGAGTCTGTCAATGTAAATTACTGGTACCTACTTTCTCTAGTAGCATCAGCTCTAGTTGAAGTCCAGAAGCCCTAAACTTTAGTTGTGCGATGTTTATAGTCTCTATAACTAGGATATGCAAAGGGGACAAGTGGAAGACCTTCTTCCTTACCACCTCTGGAGACTACAAATAATTGGTAGCACCTTATGGTCGAGTTAATGTCCGTTCAGTCTTCCAGGCCTTTGTTAACAAGGTGCTGCATGAGATGTTGAACAGACACAGTGCCATCAACGATTATTGGCACCCCTTGTTAAGAGAAATGGTTTCAGATGCCCTGCTCTGTATTCTTTAACCTTATAAAATGTTATAGGAGAAGACTGTGATATTTTACTGGCAAAGGGAAGTTGTACAAAGTATTAAATGCAGGGGTGCCAATAATAGTAACCACAAGGTGGAGGGTTTTTTTTTCCCTAACCCTTTTTACAAGGAGTGCCAATAATCATGGAACACATTGGATGTACTGTAATAGTATACTGTCAACTCATGGGCAATCACCTCTACTTATACCTTTTGCCTTGCCTTCTATGATTGCTGACATTTTGACCATAGACTGTTTAATGACTCTGATATTTGGAATGTTGGAACATGCTGGTTATATAGATTGTTCTTAAACCTTCTGCATATGGAGTCTCACACTGTGTCCAAGTTTCCAATCTTATATTAGCCAAAAGGTATCACGTTTAAGGAGCGGTACAGGCTGAAATTAGAATGTTCACACTTGCTCACATCTGCTCCCAAAGTAAGCCATCAGCATGCACAGTGTTTTTGTGTGAAAAGAAGCCAAGCAGAGAATTGAAAATTGATGAGAAGCTAATGAAAAAAGGAAACATGCATGATCAAAGGTTAGTGAATATAAATGAACCCCTCTTACTAAAACTGTATTCCAGTGGAATCAGCATGCACATTGTGAAATGGATTAGGATGGGCTGGCGCAACAGGTACCTAGAGGCTCTTTATTCAAGCATTTCCAAATATCCATAATTGGTCAATGTGCACAGCAGGAGTGAGCAAGCATGGTCATCATGGGCAAAATCAAAAACCGAGCAACAATTCCAAGAACGCAAAGCATAATGAGCTACCTGATAATGCACTGTAAAAAATGATTTGTTGTTTTAACTTAAAAAAGTTAGTACCTGGGCTGCCTTACAAATTTGAGTTCGTTGAAATTCATATACTAAGTTAACACAATGAGGTGAACAATTTAACTCACTATATGGTATGAATTTCAATGAATTCAATTTTAAGGCAGCCCGGGTACTAACATTTTTAAGTTAAAACAACAAATCATTTTTTACAGTGTCGGTATCTAAAGCAAAGTACATAGAGTGGACAATAACTATCAGAAAATTCAGTCCAGAACCAGAGGAGAAGCTGAGAAAACAGAAGTGAACAGAAGGGTTCTTTGTCACCAGTATGACATGATCTTTGTTTTTCATCGCTGTGGTTCCTGGTTCCTGCTGCTGATCATAGATTATAAAGAAAGAGAAACACACAAACAAACAAACAAAAAAGACCATCCACTGCAACCCTGTCCAAGATAGATTAGTTACTGAAGATAAACGAATAAATAATTCACTTTGACAATAGCTTTGACAGGGGCGGCACGGTGGTGTAGTGGTTAGCGCTGTCGCCTCACAGCAAGAAGGTCCTGGGTTCGAGCCCCGGGGCCGGTGAGGGCCTTTCTGTGTGGAGTTTGCATGTTCTCCCCGTGTCCGCGTGGGTTTCCTCCGGGTGCTCCGGTTTCCCCCACAGTCCAAAGACATGCAGGTTAGGTTAACTGGTGACTCTAAATTGAGCGTGAATGGTTGTCTGTGTCTATGTGTCAGCCCTGTGATGACCTGGCGACTTGTCCAGGGTGTACCCCGCCTTTCGCCTGTAGTCAGCTGGGATAGGCTCCAGCTTGCCCGCGACCCTGTAGAAGGATAAAGCGGCTAGAGATAATGAGATGAGATGAATAGCTTTGACAAGTGTTGTGCATAACTAATTTTATAGTTAACCATACTTAGGTCAACCATTCTAATCTCACTGAGCACATCTTAATTGGAAAAGTAAAATCTCTTCTTCAGAATTATTCAACAGATCCATAAGCACAAGGAATATGGACATGAAATGAATTGTGCTACTGACGCTACAGACATTTGCTCAGTTAGGTGAGTGACTTTAGAATGGTTGCTCGGATCACACACCACTTTATAAAGTGTTGAACTTCACAATTATAAAATGCAACATGCGTTTGAAAACTTGCCAAGATAAACTTCAATATAATCGTGCTATTAACTTTGAGCTATACAGAGGATGCACACCAACTTCATGTTTTGATTGACTTTTTAAGTCATAATTATACAATTATAATATAAAATGCAGACACATGAACTATAGAGGTACCGTCTCTATGATAAGCCATAAGACATGCCCACTAACGCACACAGTTTGTTATTGAAATGTTATATATTCTTTTTATTCTGCTACTTACTGTACCTGTACTGACACAATGTATGGGGGGGGGGGGCAACAACAAACAAACATAAATACAGTACTGTGCAAAAGTCTTATACCCTCTATTTTTTTCATACAAACTTTGTAATAGATTTCTATTTTATGACGTCTACATTATCGAGTCAGTACAAAAACATTTTAGAGTCCAAACGTTTGCTTTCCAGCACAAAATTAAATGTTAAAGGGAAACAATTTTTGTATCTGAGCAGCGTATTCCATAAAAGCCCACTTTTCAGATTAAAAAAGAAAGCATAATGAAGGCTGCTGGGTTTTGGTGCAAAATGAAGAAGCGAGCGTGACAAAGTGTCCAGAAGAACTGGGGCTGGTTCTGTAAGATGCTCAGTAAAACCTACAGCTCATTTCCGCATAAAACGGCACTTATTGGACCTGACACTACTGTTTTTTTTTTTTTTTTAAACAAAGAGTCGTCTCACACCAAATATTGACTTTGTTTCATTTATTATGGCTTACTGATTACTGTTTATAGTATTATTTTAATGTTGAAACATTTCATTTCATTATTGTTAAGCTATTTTTGGTCGACAGCATTTCTTTACATGTGCCTAAGACTTTTGCACAGTGCTGCATGTCTCGTCACTGTGTGTAGAAACATCAGGGTAACCGTGCCATAGATCATGAACTATGATCAGTGTTGGACATGCATTTTATTTTTCAGCTGGTACTTTATAAGTTAATAGTGTAGCAGAAAATTATCTCAGAATTCACATCGAAGCTTGAAGCTGATGGGCTACAAGAGCAGAAAACCATACCAGGTTCTGACCCTGTCAGCCAAGAAAAAGAACAGGGTTGTTGTTTTTTTATCGGTCTTGTCCACTGCAGCCTCAGATTCCTTCCTAACTGGAGTGGAACCCCATGTGGTCTGGTTATGGCATTATTATGCCATAGATTAAACTAATGTCTAATTAAACTAATTCCTAGACCAGGGGTGGGTTTCCCAAAAGTCTCTTCATGCTAAGAGCATCTTAACTCAGAGAGAGTGTTCATTGTGCTGCTCGCTCTACCGTTTAACGATGACCTTTGTGCTGTGATACTTTTGGGAAACTCGGACCAGATTAGTTTATCCAATACCATAGAAAAACTCATAATTAAACTGATGTCTGAACTGCAGAGAGAGAGAGAGAGAGAGAGAGAGAGAGAGAGAGAGAGAGCATTAAACAGATACATCATGTGAGTGATTGGACCTCTTCCCCTTCTGTAAGTGTATTTGTAATAGCATAGGTATGGTACTGTAATTGTTAGTTATCAAGTAGTGTCAATTTTCAAATTAAAGTGGTATGCAATATTTTTAATAGCTCATATTCAGTGGCACATTAAATCTAATGTGTCTACAAATAATGATTTGGGGAATATTTACTGCTTTCATAGACCTATTGCAATAATTATAAAATTTCATCCCTGCAGGGAAAATGCAAAACGTAATGCAGGATGTGAAGTGAAGGACAACTTTTATGGGTTCTCCGAGAGGTCATTTTTCCTTTATGGGTAAGGTATGTGCACGGTTATTGGAATCTTTCTTATCTGCCAGTTAATATGGTATCTTTTATAAAATTAAATTGGGATGCAATATTCAGCATAACTCAGAGTAAATAACAAGGTCATGTAAATGTTTCTACACCCAGTGGCTATGGAGCTTTCAGTGTCTTTTATGCCTCCGCCACCGTAAGGTGCAGGAGGCATTATGTTTTCGGGTTGTCCGTCTGTCCGTGCGTGCGTCCGTCCTGAAACCTTGTGAACGCGATATCTCAAAGGCTAATGAAAGGAATTTCACCAAACTTTCATCATTCGTGCGCTTTGGGACAAACATAAACTGATTAGATTTTGAGATCAAAAGGTCTAAGGTCAAGGTCACCGTGAGGTCAAATGTCTGTCCGCGTGCGTCCGTCCCGAAACCTTGTGAACGCGATATCTCAAAGGCTAATGAAAGGAATTTCACCAAACTTTCACCATTCGTGCGCTTTGGGACAAACATGAACTGATTAGATTTTGAGATCAAAAGGCCAGCCCCCAGCCCTGTGTGTGTATGAGCAAACGCTGAAAAGCTGAAATAAAAGTTATTGAGAACTCAGTTCTGGCCTGCTGTGCTTCTGTGCTACACCCACCTGGTATAATATACAGTTGGTATAATACTACAAGGGTGGCACGGTGGTGTAGTGGTTAGCGCTGTCGCCTCACAGCAAGAAGGTCCTGGGTTCGAGCCCTGTGGCCGGCGAGGGCCTTTCTGTGCGGAGTTTGCATGTTCTCCCCGTGTCCGCGTGGGTTTCCTCCGGGTGCTCCGGTTTCCCCCACAGTCCAAAGACATGCAGGTTAGGTTAACTGGTGACTCTAAATTGACCGTAGGTGTGAATGGTTGTCTGTGTCTATGTGTCAGCCCTGTGATGACCTGGCGACTTGTCCAGGGTGTACCCCGCCTTTCGCCCGTAGTCAGCTGGGATAGGCTCCAGCTCGCCTGCGACCCTGCAGAAGGATAAAGCGGTTAAAGATGATGAGATGAGATAATACTACAAAATGAGGTCTCTCATTTTGCTTCCCTTAGCAGCATGAAGTCTGTCTAATTTGAAAAACACGTTGGGGTAAGTTTATTATTTATTTATTTAGCTTACATGAATTGGCAATATTTAACTAATTTAGAAGAAAGAAGAAGAAACCTTTATTCATCACATGCACACTTCAAGCACAGTGAAATTCATCCTCTGCATTTAACCCATCTGAAGCAGTGAACACACGCACTCACTCAGAGCAGTGGGCAGCCACACCAGAGCGCCCGGGGAGCAGTCAGGGGTTCGGTACCTTGCTCAAGGGCACCTCAGCCCAAGGCTGCCCCACGTCAACCTAACTGCATGTCTTTGGATTGTGGGGGAAACCGGAGCACCCGGAGGAAACCCATGCAGACACGGGGAGAACATGCAAACTCCACACAGAAAGGCCCTCGCCGGCTGCTGGGTTCGAACCCGGAACCTTCTTGCTGTGAGGCGACTGTGCTAACCACTACACCACCGTGCCGCCTTTTTTTTTTAGAAGAAACCTGATTAACTTGATGTATTTGTAATGTCAGGTTAGACTAGCGTCAATTCCAGTAGCTAACATACACCAGTTAGGCAGCAAATCAAAGTCTAGCAACAAACTGAACAGATTTAGACAATTCCAAAAATGTAATACAACTAGTGGGTGATGAAATGGTTAGCACTGTCACCTCACACAGCAAGAAGGTTCCGGGTTCGAATCTCATGGCCGACAGGGGCCTTTCTGTGTGGAGTTTGCATGTTTTCACTGTGTCTGGACTGGGGGAGGGAACCCACACATGTGGCCAGATTAACTGGCTACTCTAAATTACCCATGTGTGTGAATGGTTGAGAGGAGAAAACCTCTATAATAATCCAGTCGAAAGCAACAGGAAACCACGACTGTAATTCTGTCCTAGAAACTTTGAAGGCTGGAAGAAAAAGTCGTCAGAGCAGCCGCGTCACTGTAGTGATATGCCGATGAGAGAGTACACAACTAGTTTTTTTTGAAGAAAACATGACATTCACTTATTAACTTATATTGTCATCAGTAAAAACATCATACTTTTATTTTTTAATACTTGAGTACACTTAAACGTGGCAACTATTTTAGACTTTCCCTTGATTACATTTTGTCTCTTTAAATCCTTGACTTGCGAGTGACGTCAAAGCAAAATAGAAACCTGGATGTCGGCCATGTTGGTGGAGATACAAATGTGGGGTCAAACGACATTCCATACAAAACACAGTCATGCGTGCGCAACTCTCTTTGTTGTTCTACTGCTTTAAGCGTTCTTTTAGCTCTGCCATATCTTTGTGCTGTATGTGGTTGTGGTCACAACAGTACTCGTGACCGCGGCACGTTCCGATTTTTTAGAATTGCGTCCGTGATTCAGAAAGAGGGCGAGGAAACTCTGAGGCTTAGTACGGAGAGGAGACGCGCACGGCTGAACAACATCAGCAGGCCTGATCTAACAAAGACTTAAACCAAAACAGCTCGTGTCTGCAGTCATCATTTTATCTCAGGTGAGATTCAAAAGCTTTCTTGATGGAAGAATTTTATTTCGTGTTGCGAGAATTTTGCTATAAAATGAGCGTTCTCTTGTCATGGTTCACTCGGTCGTTGTTATAATTTTAACATGTGTATTACCGTTTCACTTCTAGGAGCGCCAGCAAAATTATACGATAGAAACAATCCAGACTGGGCACCCACTCAGAACGTAGGCTAGGTTTCGTCCAAGGTCGGACTTGATTCTTCAGCAGCTGAACCGGATAGAACGTGATATCTGGGTACTCGATGATCAGTAAAAGCATCTTATCTTCAGAAAAGTCTGACTTTTTAAAATAATACCGGTCAAACCCACACATATCTATCTTCTCTTTGTATCGAATCTTCGCTCGAGCGTTCAAATTGTGGGAATACTGAGATAATTCAGCATTGTTTACAGACATGCTTTCAGCGGCTGCCATCCTAGTCGCTTTGTAGATCCACCATCATGGCGGACGCTCATGACGCAGCGCATTTTGATCACGCGGTTGCAAGTCATCTATTGAATGATATTTTAACACATCATCTATACTTTCACTTAACTGAGAATTTCTCAGTACTTTGTCCGCTCCTACTTGTTATAGCGAGTTATCTGTGAACTGAATGCTGAAAGATGCAGGATATGAAAAGTTACATGACATCACAGGACGATAACTTTTATAAAAAGTGAGCACCTCATCCTAACAGATCGCACACAAGTCCTTTACACAAACTAAACAGGGCATTCTCAGGTGGTGTTTACATTAGACCGTATCCGTCTCGTTTTCGTCGCGGATGCACTGTCCGTTCACATTAAAACGCCGGGAAACGACTCCACAGGCGGAACAACTTGAGTCCGCCAGGGCCCACGTATTCAATCCATTACGTATCTGATCCGGTGCTGTGTAAACATTGAGGAACGAGGATACGCTGTGCTGAGCTCTAGCTGACGTCGTCATTGGACAACATCACTGTGACATCCACCTTCCTGATTCGCTGGCGTTGGTCATGCCACGTTGGTCATGTGACGCGACTGCTGAAAAACGGCGCGGACTTTCACTTCCTGCTATTTGTCCCGAATCACTGCTCGTGCGCTTCACTCGCGCGCTGTGTGAGCTGCGCAGGGCCGGAGTGCGCACCCTCCAGAGGGCACTCGCTGTTCAGGGCGGAGTGATTTGGAGCGCAGGATGCCTGCGGAGCCGAGCGTATCCGTGTATTGGCGTTACTGTGTGCACGCGAATCGTGTATTGGCGTTGCTGTGTGCACGCGAATCGTTTTAAAAACGTTAATCTGATGATCTGATACAGTCTAATGTAAACCCCACCTCACTCACTGCTGGAGGTGCTTTGGGAAGAGTCTAAATGGGGTATTGAAGGAATCATCACAGTTTTGACCTGACTGAAAGCTGTAATGTCATGTGCCTGTCTTTTCAAGTTGGACACAGTGTGTGGTGCCCAATTATAAAATTTAAATTACAGTCACTAATACCGCTTTAAAAAAAAAGTATGAAAGGTGGATCATGATCAATTGAGTCAGCTTTACAGTGAATGACAGGATTATATTGTTTACAGTTTTTCACATACTTCCTTGAGTGTGAACAATAAAATGTTGCACAAATAATGAAGACTCTTTAAGTAAATTTGCTTATTTCTGGCAACACCTTTATGTAAATCACATTCCATCCATCCATTTTTTATACCACTTACCCATCAGGGTCGGAGGGGAAACTGGAGCCGATCCCAGCTGACTTCGGACGAGAGATGAAGTTCAACCTGGATAGGACGCTAATCTATCACAGGGTTAACACAGAGACAAATATCCCTTTGTGAAATATCACATTCACTCCTATTGGTAATTTAGAGTAGCTTATTGATCTAATCCGCATGCCTTTGGACTGTGTGAGGAAACTGGAGCACCCAGAGGAAACCCATGCAGGCAAGAGGAGGTCATGCAAACAAGGCCTCAGTTGGCTGTGAGATTTGAAACCAGAACCTTCTTGCTGTGAGGCAACAGTGCTAACCACTGCACCACCATGCCACCCGTAAATCACATTCATTTTTGGTAGAACAGATTTTGCAGCTATTCTTAAGAATAACTATCTACAATTTACAAAATAACATTATCCTTATTGGTAATTATTGCCTTCACAGTAAAGTCTTTCAGTACTCGTTCTTTTCTCATTTAGACAGTTTTCATGCATTTCATGATTTTGCTGTCTGTATTAGACTCAATTAAATGTCTTAATGCTAATCAGCCGATTATGATATGTTTTTTTCTGGACAATATATCATAGACGTTTAGATTTGCATGTATTAAGTTGGTAAATACTTACCATGCATATCATAAAGACTTAATATCATTTCTTACTGCATTTACTGACCTTGTAATCACCGTATTACACTATGACACAGGTGCAGAATCTTAACCGCTGAGTTACTGCTTCCTTCAAACAGTGACAAATGAGTCGAACACTGTTTTGACTAAAATTACATAACTTGCATAAATCACCCCAAATGTTCGTGCACTCAGCAAATTCAAACTTTTGATAAATAAAGTGAAGAAAGTGTTAGGACTGGGAATATTTGTGTATTCTTCTAGATGATTTCTCACTAGTGATTAGCACTATTAATACAGTGGTGCTTGAAAGTTTGTGAACCCTTTAGAATTCTCTATATTTCTGCATAAATATGACCTAAAACGTCGTCAGATTTTCACACAAGTCCTAAAAGTAGATAAAGAGAACCCAGTTAAACAAATGAGACAAAAATATTATACTTGGTCATTTATTTATTGAGGAAAATGATCCAATATTACATATCTGTGAGTGGCAAAAGTATGTGAACCTTTGCTTTCAGTATCTGGTGTGACCCCCTTGTGCAGCAATAACTGCAACTAAACGTTTGTGGTAACTGTTGATCAGTCCTGCACACCGGCTTGGAGGAATTTTAGCCCGTTCCTCCGTACAGAACAGCTTCAACTCTGGGATGTTGGTGGGTTTCCTCACATGAACTGCTCGCTTCAGGTCCTTCCACAACATTTCAATTGGATTAAGGCCAGGACTTTGACTTGGCCATTCCAAAACATTAACTTTATTCGTCTTTAACCATTCTTTGGTAGAACGACTTGTGTGCTTAGGGTTGTTGTCTTGCTGCATGACCCACCTTCTCTTGAGATTCAGCTCATGGACAGATGTCCTGACATTTTCCTTTAGAATTCACTGGTATAATTCAGAATTCATTGCTCCATCAATGATGGCAAGCCATCCTGGCCCAGATGCAGCAAAACAGGCCCGGACCATGATACTACCACCACCATGTTTCACAGATGGGATAAGGTTTTTATGCTGGAATGCAGTGTTTTCCTTTCTCCAAACATAATGCTTCTCATTTCAACCAAAAAGTTCTATTTTGGTCTCATCTGTCCACAAAACATATTTCCAATAGCCTTCTGGCTTATCCACGTGATCTTTAGCAAACTGAAGATGAGCAGCAACGTTCTTTTTGGAGAGCAGTGGCTTTTTCCTTGCAACCCTGTCATGTACACCATTGTTGTTCAGTGTTCTCCTGATGGTGGACTCATGAACATTAACATTAGCCAATGTGAGAGAGGCCTTCAGTTGCTTAGAAGTTACCCTGGGGTCCTTTGTGACCTCGCCGACTATTACGGTACACGCCTTGCTCTTGGAATGATCTTTGTTGGTCAACCACTCCTGAGGAGAGTAACAATGGTCTTGAATTTCCTCCATTTGTACACAATCTGTCTGACTGTGGATTGGTGGAGTCCAAACTCTTTAGAGATGGTTTTGTAACCTTTTCCAGCCTGATGAGCATCAACAAAGCTTTTTCTGAGGTCCTCAGAAATCTCCTTTGTTCGTGTCATGATGCACTTCCACAAACGTGTTGTGAAGATCAGACTTTGATAGATCCCTCTTCTTTAAATAAAGCAGGGTGCCCACTCACACCTGATTGTCCTATACAGTACACTGATTGAAAACACCTGACTCTAATTTCACCTTCAAATATTAACTGCTAATCCTCGAGGTTCACATACTTTTGCCACTCACAGATATGTAATATTGGATCATTTTCCTCAATAAATAAATGACCAAGTATAATATTTTTGTCTCATTTGTTTAACTGGGTTCTCTTTATCTACTTTTAAGACTTGTGTGAAAATCTGATGATATTTTAGGTCATATTTATGCAAAATATAGAACATTCTAAAGGATTCACAAACTCTCAAGAACCGCTGTAACACCTTATGTGCTAATATTGACCTGGATGTGATCGCAGTGCTGTTGGGTGCCAGTGAACATTACGCATGAAAGTTTCCATTACTACTGATTTATAATCCATCTATACATGATGTTATTACTTACTGCACAATGAACACTGAACAGATACCATTTATAGAATACCAGCTTACCTAGTAAACTAAAAGATTGAAATTAACTGGATTATTTTTGTGCTCACTTGTTCTTGATGTCTTACTTGGTTTGACACGATAATATTTACAAAAAAGTACTGATGGACAGAACACGCTTGTAACTGTTTTTTTAAACGTCACACTTCTGCCCTCTACAGAAGACAAGACCAAATTGCACATTACACCATCCCACATACAAAATATTGGTCTCTGAATTTTGCACACTACACTTATAGCGCTTAAGAGTTAATCACTGATGAGGTAAACTACAGTAGGTAAACTACATGAGGGGTTTTGGGGGGGGAGGCAGAATGCTTTTATGTACCGTAGCATGGTTTACCAGTCTTGATCCTGCACTACAAAAAGGCTGTTTCAGTGTTTTCTCAACTCCTACACACAAGACTGAGGAAAAAGCACTCAAATGTGGGTTAAAGCAAGAGGAACACATAACTGAGTAGACCTGAGGGCTGATACTGGTCAGGGTTGATAAGATTTTATATCATTTCTGATCCGATCTGATGTATTCGAGCAAGGCACCTGTACCATATGTATCATGGCTGAAGTGCCCTTGAGCAAGGCACCTAACCCCTAACTGCTGTAGCATAGCTGCCCACTGCTGTGTGTGTAGGAATGTGATATTGACGAACTGACATGTCTTGCATAAAAACATAGGACACAACTTGTCTGAACTCTAATGCCACTGTGCTTCTGATATTTCACATAAACATGACTGTTGAAGCCTGAGAGAGGACATGAAAGTGGCACGTGTGGTAGAGAAGGATGCGGAAGACAGGGAGCAATGGATATAAAAGATCCACTGTGGCGACCCCTAATTGAGAGCAGCCAAAAGAAGAAGATGAAGAAGATGACTGTTGAAGCCTGTAGATAGCAGAGAGTTATTAAGAGCAAAATAAGGTATTGGATCAGTATCAGATATTGGCTAATACTCAGCACCATTATATAGTATTGTAGTGGAGAATAGAAGAAATGGAAAAATAAATACTAGTGCATCTCAAAAAATTAGAATATTGTGAAAAAGTTCAATATTTTCCATCAGTTATTTAAGAAAGTGAAAATGTTATATATTATAGACTTATTACACATGAACTAAAATGTCTCATCTCATTATCTCTAGCCGCTTTATCCTGTTCTACAGGGTCGCAGGCAAGCTGGAGCCTATCCCAGCTGACTACGGGCGAAAGGCAGGGTACACCCTGGACAAGTCGCCAGGTCATCACAGGGCTGACACATAGACACAGACAACCATTCACACTCACGGTCAATTTAGAGCCACCAGTTAACCTAACATGCATGTCTTTGGACTGTGGGGGAAACCGGAGCACCCGGAGGAAACCCACGCGGACACAGGGAGAACATGCAAACTCCACACAGAAAGGCCCTCGCTGGCCCCGGGGCTCGAACCCGGACCTTCTTGCTGTGAGGCGACAGCGCTAACCACTACACCACCGTGCCGCCCTGAACTAAAATGTTTCAAGCATTTTTCTATTTTAATTTTAATCAGTATGGCATACAGTACAAAAAGAAAAAAAATCTCGAAATATTAGAATATTTAATTTCAAGTTTGAGTAAAACAGTATGAACACAGTGTATCTCTCGGTCTAGTTCAGTACACACAACCACAATCATGGGGAAGACTGCTGACTTGACGTTGTCCAGAAGATGATCACTGATGCCCTCCACAAGGAGGGTAAGCCACAAAAGGTCATTGCTGAAAAGGCTGGCTGGAAAAGGTGCACAAGCAACAGGGATGGCCGCAGTCTTGAGAGGATTGTCAAGAAAAGTTGATTCAAGAACTTGGGAGTGCTTCACAAGGAGTGGACTGAGGCTGGTGTCAGTGTATCAAGACCCATCACGAACAGACATCTTCAAGAAAGGGGATACAACTTTTGCATTCCTAATATCAAGCTACTCCTGAGCCAGAGACAATGTCAGAAGTGTCTTATCTGGGCTAAGGAGAGAAAGAAATGGACTGTTGCTCAGTGGTCCAAAGTCCTCTTTTCAGATGAAAGTACATTTTGCATTTAATTTGGAAATCACGGTTCTAGAGTCTGGAGGAAGAGTGGAGAGGAACAGAATCCAAGGTGTTTGAAGTCCAGTGTGAAGTTTCCACAGTCTGTGATGATTTGGGGTGCCATGTCATCTGCTGGTGTTGGTCCACTGTATTTTATCAAGTCCAAAGTCAACACAGCCGTCTACCAGGAGATTTTAGAGCACGTCATGCTTCCATCTGCTGACGAGCTTTTTGGAGATGCTGATTTCCTTTTCCAGCAGGACTTAGCACCTACCCACAGTGCCAAAACTACTACCAAATGGTTTGCTGACCATGATATTACTGTGTTTGATTGGCCAGCCAACTTGCCTGACCTGAACCCCATAGAGAATCTATGTGGTATTGTCAAGAGGAAGATGAGAAACACTCGACCCAAAAATACAGATACGCTGAAGGCCACTATCAAAGCAACCTGGGCTTCAATAACACCTCAGCAGTGCCACAGACTGATCACCTCCATGCCACACCACATTGATACAGTAATTCATGGTAAAGGAGCCCCAACCAAGTATTGAGTGTATAAATGAATATACTTTTCAGAAGTTGGACATTTCTGTATTGTAAATCCTTTTTTTGATTGATCTTAGGGAATATTCTAATAATTTGAGATACTGGATTTCTGATTTTCATGAGCTATAAGCCATAATCATCAAAATTAAAACAAAAAAGGCTTTAAATATTTCACTTTACATGTAATGAATATAGAATATATGAAAGTTTACCTTTTTGAATTAAATTATAAAAAAAAGGAACTTTTTCATGGTATTCTAATTTTTTTAGATGCACTAGTGTGTGTATATATATATATATATATATATATATATATATATATATATATATATATATATATATATATGGAATGGGGCAGAGCCATGGCCTGAAGGATAGAGAAGCAGCCTTGGGCCCAAAGGGTTTCCGGTTTGATTCCGGGTCTGGCAGGAAAAATGTGAGAGGTGCTGAGTGAATGAACAGCACTTTCCCGTCTCTGTATCATGGCTGAAGTACCCTTGAGCAAGGCACCAAACCCCCAACTGGTGTGTGTGTGTGTGTGTGCGTGCATGTGCTCATTGCTCAGTTGTGTGTGTTCACTTTCAGATGGTTTAAATGCAGAGGAGGAATTTCACTGATAAATAAAGGCTTATTGTTCTTGGATCTGCCCTGGCCAACACCAGACACTAGGTTGAAGTGACGGTAGCCTACCAGTAGGTGGTAGCAAACACTTACAAGTCAAACAGTAAACCTTGTACTGCTTGTACTCAGTACAATATGTATACTGTTCCTACTTATTCAGGTGATATTGGCCATACTTAACAACCTGTGTTTTCTCTCCCCCCCCCATCTGTCCCTCTGAGTTACATGTTGGTCCTGGGATCGAGATGCTGACCTCCTCTGCTCCTTGGACCTGCCTGATCCATCCTGGTGCCCTGTGTCTGGTTGGAGTCTCATCGCATCGCTCCTGTGGAGGACGGCCCCATGTGGACAGTTGAAAGTCACACTTGGAGGACGCTCTGGACTCTTACAGTAATGCTTTTATGGCTGAGGACTACAGCTGACTTGCTAACTTTAGGACTGCAGTTGTCATGAACAGTTTTGCACTCAAGTTTCCATCAATGGAGAGTTTATAACATCAACAAAACAGGCTTCATGTTAAAACTGTTAATGTTATAGTCATGCTGTCTGTTGTTTTTCCAAATGAGGATGGGTTCCCTTTTGAGTCTGGTTCCTCTCGAGGTTTCTTCCTCATGTTGTCTGAGGGAGTTTTTCCTTGCCACCGTCGCCACAGGCTTGCTCATTGGGGATAGATTAGGGATAAACTTAGCTCATGTTTTAAGTCATTCAAATTTTGTAAAGCTGCTTTGCGACAATGTTTATTGTTAAAAGTGCTATACAAATAAACTTGACTTGACTTAAACCCAAGTCTTGCCTTTTTTGGTCATTGCTTCTTGCTGATTTTACCACATGCTGGATAATATATTAAAAAGGTAGAAATGAATCCAGTAAAATTACCCAGCAGGCTCAACCCAGCATTTGGCTAAAACAAAACAAAACTATACATATGCGACAAAGTGTGACAAAATGATCTGATTCAGCTTGGGTTCATTAAGTGAATTTGTATTTCAATCTGATACCTAAACTTGGCTTTATCTGCTCCTGCTCTATATGATGCCTTGTATGGGAAAGTTTCTGCGCCAGAGGGAAAAGCAAATCACAGCAATGGCAGAATGTGCAGGCAGGAATTGCTACGGGCTGAAAACTAAAACCTTCATTGCACTGCTCTTACATTAATTGATCTCTTCAGTGAAAAAGCAAGAAATTGATTGCAATTCCTTGTTGCATTGGATTTCATTGACATCAGTGTGTTGTAATTGTGGTCTACTGAAATACAATCAGTCTCTAATCACAGCCCTTAGCCAGATTGAGGGGTGTGGCTGCAATCAGAGAAGAGCCTTAAAGTGTTATTTTCCACAAGACTTTTCTGTCCACATTAAGGAATTTTCCTTTGTTAATGTGTTTTTTTTTCCCGATTGCATTCACTAATGAACTCCCCTTAACAGTTATTAATGAAAAAAATACATGTTAATATTACTATAAATACAGCTCATAGCAGGATGTAGTATGTCTCATCTCATCTCATCATCTCTAGCAGCTTTATCCTGTTCTACAGGGTCGCAGGCGAGCTGGAGCCTATCCCAGCTGACTACGGGCGAAAGGCGGGGTACACCCTGGACAAGTCGCCAGGTCATCACAGGGCTGACACATAGACACCGACAACCATTCACACTCACATTCACACCTACGGTCAATTTAGAGTCACCAGTTAACCTAACCTGCATGTCTTTGGACTGCAGGGGAAACTGGAGCACCTGGGGGAACCCACGTGGACAACATGCAAACTCCGCACAGAAAGGCCCTCGCCGGCCACGGGGCTCAAACCCAGACCTTCTTGCTGTGAGGCGACAGTGCTAACCACTACACCACTGTGCCGCCCAATGTAGCATGCATGTTCATCAAATTTCTTAGACTTGGTATGAAAACTGCAAGCTTCCCCAAACAAGAGTAGGAGAAGAAATAGGAGAAGCAGACATCGGCGAACGTGGTGGCATGGTGGTGTAGTGGTTAGCGCTGTCGCCTCACAGCAAGAACGTCCTGGGTTCAAGTCCAGCGGCCGGCGAGGGCCTTTCTTTGTGGAGTTTGCATGCTGTCCGCATGGGTTTCCTCCAGGTGCTCCGGTTTCTCTCATAGTCCAAAGGCATGCAGGTTAGGCTAATTGGTGGCTCTAAATTGACTGTAGGTGTGAATGTGAGCGTGGATGGCTGTCTGTGTCTCTGTGTTAGCCCTGCGATGACCTGGTGACTTGTCCAGGGTGTACCCTGCCTCTCGCCCATAGTCAGCTGGGATAGGCTTACCTGTGACCCTGTAGGACAGGATAAGCGGCTATTGATGGACGGATATCGGAGAAGCAGGAAGGAGCTCGGCCTATTTAGGAAGTTTAATAAAAGCCCTCAGGATTGCTGAGATGATGCCACGAGTGTGCAAAGCTTCAAGAGGAAATAGTTTTCATTTGTTTAACACTTTTCTTGGTAACTGGATAATGCCGTCTGTGTTATTTCATAGTGTCTCTGTCCTCATTATTATTATACACAATAAGAGAAAATAGTACAATGGAGAAATCCCTTCTCTGAGCAGGTATGCCCAAATTTTTGACTTGTGAATTGTGTGTGGTGTTTTTATATTTCGGTGTGGACCAAACAGCTCCACAAGGATAAGAATAACTGACAGTTTTGACCTTGTCAAGGCTTGACATTTGGCAGGTCTCCATGAGGAAACCTTCTGCAAATAATCAGCTGCATTAATAATAATGTCAGTGGAAGGTCTTCACAAGGTTTGTAAGTGTGTGTGTGTGTGCTATATCAAGGCCAGCAATTGGACACATGAGGGTATGCCTCTGACATAAGGTTAATACTTGGCTATCGAACAAGATAAGGGCTCCAAACATCCAGTACATTCAAATCAGCACAGAAAAGGGAACAGTTGTGCAAACAGAAACTCATTATTTTTCAGTCGGTATCTCAGTACCTGGATTGGAACCTTACTGAAAACCAGTGGTCTGAATTACATGGAGCAGTCTGAGGGAACAAAGCCAAGAAAATACTGTAAAGGAGTACTTTAGCCAGGGGATGCTTGAGTACAATGTCAAGATGCATGAATGTTCAAGATCCCTGTACAAGTGTTTTTTAACATTGGTAGGCTTTGGTACAAAGAGACAAGATGACATATTCCGTATCTACTATTTATTATCATTTCAGATTCAGTTTTTGTTCACATGAGAACTTGACTGGAGTAGCTGGATGGGTTTGTCTGAGATAAAAGCATGCTCCTGTGCTGGCAAATGCTCATAACAGACAAACAAGCTATTCCACATGTACTATTCCACAACTGCAATTCCAAAAAAGTTGGGATGCTGTGTATAACACTTCAATAGTTCAAAGTGTTTGTCATATGCATAGTAAGGACATGTCCTCTTGCACAATGAAATTCTTAGTTTGCTGTCCATCATGAATGCCAATTACAAATACAAATAAATAAATAGGCAGAAGAAATGGGCGGCACGGTGGTGTAGTGGTTAGCGCTGTCGCCTCACAGCAAGAAGGTCCTGGGTTCGAGCCCTGGGGCCGGCGAGGGCCTTTCTGTGTGGAGTTTGCATGTTCTCCCCGTGTCCGCGTGGGTTTCCTCCGGGTGCTCCGGTTTCCCCCACAGTCCAAAGACATGCAGGTTAGGTTAACTGGTGACTCTAAATTGACCGTAGGTGTGAATGTGAGTGTGAATGGTTGTCTGTGTCTGTGTGTCAGCCCTGTGATGACCTGGCGACTTGTCCAGGGTGTACCCCGCCTTTCGCCTGTAGTCAGCTGGGATAGGCTCCAGCTTGCCTGCGACCCTGTAGAACAGGATAAAGCGGCTAGAGATAATGAGATGAGATGAGATGAGATGAGGCAGAAGAAATAATACAAAGTAAAGGCAATGTAGTCCAAGATAAAAATAAAATAAAAAAAAATCCAGTATCGTACAAATAAAGGTAAATGTAGTGTAAAATAGGTAGTATAATACAAAAATAAGGCAATGATCAGACATAGCAGCAAAAACGGGCAGTAATGTGCAAATATGTGCAAACAAATGTAACAGTCAAGGACAGTTTACAGGGAGGTAGTCCATGGTTATAGACTCCTGTCAGCTGTTCAGGAGTCTGATGGCGGTGGGAAATAAAGAGTTCTTCAGTCTGACAGTCTTACATTTCACACTTCTGTACCTCCGGCCTGAGGATAGAAGTGTGGACAGTCCATGCTGGGGGTGGGTGGGGTCTTTTACGGATGGAGGCAGCTCTCCTGTGGACTCTGCGGTGGTAGATGCTCTGCAGAGAGGGCAGTGGAGTTCTGGTGATCCTCTCAGCAGTCTTCACCACTCTCTGCAGGCATTTGCGGTCCATAGCTGTAGTGCTACAGTTGGTCAGGATGCTCTCAATCACACAGCTGTAGAAGTTGCTGAGGATCTTGGGCGACAAACCAAACTTCCTCAGCCTCCTCAGAAAGTACAGTCGCTGCTGAGCCTTCCTAACTAGCTGTGTGGTGTTAGGTGTCCATGTGAGGTCCTCACTGATGTGAACACCCAGGTATTTGAAGCTGCTCACCCTCTCCACCTCAAGCTCCAGGCTGAACAGTGGCCGATGAGGTCTCCCTCCTTCCTCATGTCCACTATCATCTCCCTCATCTTGTCTGTGTTGAGGGTAAGGTTGTTGTCCTCACACCATGACACCAGACTGGCCACATTCCCCCTGTAGGCCGTAACGTAAATAAAAACAGAATACAACAAAGATTTGCAAATAATTTTCAACCTAGATCCAATTGAATACAATACAAAGACAAGATATTTTATGTTCAAGCTGATAAACTTGATTGTTTTTTTTTTTATAAAAAACACTCATTCTGAATTTGCTGCCTGGAACCTGTTGCAAAAAAGTTAGGACAGGGGCATGTTTATCACTGCATTAAATCACCTTTTCTTAACAACACTTAGTAAGTGTTTGGGAACTAAGGGCACTAACTGCTGAAGTTTTGAACGTGAAATTCTTTCCCATTCCTGCTTGATATATAACTTCAGCTGCTCAACAGTCCTGGGTCTCTGTTGTCCTATTTTGCACTTCATAATGCACCACACGTTTTCAACGGGAGGCAGGCAGGCAGGCCAGTTTAGCACCTGCACTCTTTTACCACAAAGCCACACTATAATAACATATGCAGAATTGTGCACATTGTCTTGCTGGAATGAGCAGGGACATCCCTGACAAAGATGTTGTCTGGAAGGCAGCATATGTTGCTCTAAAACCTGAGCAATATCAACATTAAAGGTGCCTTCACAGATGTGCAAGTTACCCATGCCATGGGCACTAACACCCCCCATACCATCACAGATGCTGGGTTTTGACCTTTGTACTGGTAACAATCTGGATCGTTGTTTTCTTCTTTATCTCAGAGGACACAATGTCCATGATTTACAAAAATAATTCAAAATGTGAACTTGTCAGACCACAGCACACTTTTCCAATTTGCCTTAGTCCATCGCAGATTAACTCAGGCCCAGAGAATTTGATGGCTTTAGCTTTGCAAGGTAGATGCAGTGAAGTACTGTGTTTACTGACAATGGTTTTCCAAAGTGTTCCCAAGCCTGTGTAGTGCAGTGCTGCCTGAGGGATCGAAGGTCATGGGGATTCAATGTTAGTTTTTAGCCTTGCCCCTTATGTGCAGAGATTCCTCTGGATTCTCTGAATCCCTTGATGATTGTACAGATTGTTGATGATGAAATCGCTAAATTCCTCACAAGTGCACATAGAGAAATGTCGCCCCATCTTTGCTTGTGAATGACTGAGCCTTTCCAATTTCTAATTAACCTGTTTACCTGTAGAATGTTCCAAACAGGTACTTTTTTGAGGATTCCACAACTTTCCGAGTCTTTTGTTGCCCCTGTCCCAACTTTTTTGGAATGTTTTGTAGGTATCAAATTAAGAATGAGTGTTTTTTTCTAAATATAATCAAGTTTATCAGTTTGTACATTAAAAATCTTGTCTTTATATTGTATTCAACTGAATATAGGTCAAAAAGGATTTGTACATCATTGCATTCTGTTTTTATTTACGCTTCACACAGTGTCCCAACATTTTTGGAATCAGGGTTGGAAACAGGCGAGTGTCTACATTTTTTATTTTTATGTTAGATTTTTGGGCGGCACGGTGGTGTAGCAGTTAGCACTGTTGCCTCATAGCAAGAAGGTCCTGGGTTTGAGCTCAGTGGCCGATGAGGGCCTTTCTGTGTGGAGTTTGCATGTTCTCCCCGTGTCCACGTGGGTTTCCTCCGGGTGCTCCTGTTTCCCCCACAGTTCAAAGACATGCAGGTTAGGTTAATTGGTGGCTCTAAATTGACCGTAGGTGTGAATGTGAGTGTGAATGGTTGTTTGTCTCCATGTGTCAGCCCTGTGATGATCTGGCGACTTGTCCAGGGTGTACCCCGCCTTTCACCCATAGTCAGCTGGCTCCAGCTTGCCCGCAACCCTGCACAGGATAAGCAGTTACGGATAATGGATGGATGTTAAGGTTTTTTTTTTTTTATAAAGCTGTAGCCTTCAAACCTTCTGCCCCGATTTTCTGCCTAATTCCTATTCATCAACCATCTCTCTCCTATCCTACAACAGCTACCAAATATTGAAGGCTAACACATACTTCTTCCAAGACATCCAACTGAAACTTTTCAGCCAAGTGAAACTTTTCGAACTGTTACTCATGTTTTGTCACAGTGCAACATAACACCCTCGGAGGAAAGTGCTATCTGCCCTCTTCTGCATACATGTGTGCACAGACACACATGCTTGGTTTGTGTCACTGTGATTGACAGAGGAGAGAGAGTGTATGCCGTTTCTCTCACACAGACTGCACAGCTAATTTTGCTCCCTGTGGTGAGGATTCAAAATTATGCCACTTTGGAACCAAAAATTCTGTTTATATACCAATATTCTGGATCTTCTAGATGAGAGATATACCTGATGACAAGTTTAACAAACAAACAAACAAACAAACAAACAAACAAACAAACAAACAAACAAACAAACAAAAACAGAGCTTATTTGTGTGTCTGTCATCTCCATGCTGTGATACAGAGACAAATACTGTATGTGCCCCAGAACAGCTGCCATGAAATCGCTATTCATTTTACAGGTCAACAGGGAAACCTGGAGCTGCATGGCAGCGCATCAGGTTGGGACGCTGCCTCACATCGACAGAATTTAAATGATAGCCAAAGGCAATCCAGCAAAAGTAGGTGTGATGCGAAAAGCTTGTCAGAAATTAGCTACTAAATTAAATTAATCATTATTTTACTGTTAAATGTGTTCCCACTGGGTTTTGCCACTCTTGATATCATTTCCTCCTTATTCTTAGTGTCAGAGTTTGGCTTAGAGAACATGAGAAAAGGTGAAAACAAACTAGGCTGAAGTAAGATGAAGTACGGATACTGTTTAATAACTACAACTGTCAATAGGAAACATTTATATCCTTTACTGACTGTGTTTTTTTCTCCATTTTCCTTACCAAATATGAACAGGACAGAAACAAAAAAAAAAACCTGACAGCGGTACAGCAACTGTGAAGGCAAATACCGGCTGTAAAACTTACCTGGAAAAATAAAGGAACCTTTCAAGACAAAGAGTTTTGGCAGTTTTACGCTGTACCCATTGTAACTTCTGATCAAACTGCAATAATTTCCATCCATCCATCCGTTATCTGTAGCCGTTTATCCTGTGCTGAGTCGTGGGCAAGCTGGAGCCTATCCCAGCTGACTATGGGCGAGAGGCGGGGTACACCCTGGACGAGTCACCAGATCATTGCAGGGCTGACATGCCGTATAGAGACAACCAACCATTCACACCTACGGTCAAATTTAGAGCCACCAATTAGCCTAACCTGCATGTCTTTGGCCTGTGGGGGAAACCGGACCACACAGACGCGGGAAGAACATGCATACAGAACTCCATACAGAAAGGCCTTCGCCGGCCGTGGGCTCGAACCCAGAACCTTCTTGCTGTGAGGCGACAGTGCTAACCACTACACCACCGTGCTGCTTTGCAACAACTTCTATTTCAATAACTTGCTCAGAAAAGGAGTGGCAAAGACAGACTTCCGTTACAAAAGACACTTCTAAATGCGTGCGCTAATCCTGTTTTCGTTCAACAAGGCCCTGCAACAGTGATCAAGCTCTTTTATGATGGCAACACGTTGAACGACAGCTTTTCAAGAAAAAAAATGTACATGGATTACTGAGTGAGTGTATTCTATTGTGGAAAATTTAACATCATCCTGTATTTATCCGCTCTTTCGAAGCTGCCATCAGATTTGCTACTTGTTCAACATGAACAAGATTAGCTCACGCGTTTAGAAACATCATATATCCAAACTCCTGCAGTGTGTTTTTGTCTCAACCAGATGTGCCCATGATTTCAAAAGTCAGTCAATAGATTATGTGAAATTCTATGGACAGAGAGTACACTGTAATTGCCACCCATAGCATATTCAAAATGGAAACTGAACAATGCTTGCCTGAACCCACTGTGCAAAATTCTTGGTGCCCCCCCCCATTTATTTATTTTTTTCATACAAACTGTTATAGATTTCTATTTTATGATTTCTACAGGCGGCACGGTGGTGTAGTGGTTAGCGCTGTCGCCTCACGGCAAGAAGGTCCGGGTTCGAGCCCCGTGGCTGGCGAGGTGGTGGCCTTTCTGTGCGGAGTTTGCATGTTCTCCCCGTGTCCGCGTGGGTTTCCTCCGGGTGCTCCGGTTTCCCCCACAGTCCAAAGACATGCAGGTTAGGTTAACTGGTGGCTCTAAATTGAGCGTAGGTGTGAATGTGAGTGTGAATGGTTGTCTGTGTCTATGTGTCAGCCCTGTGATGACCTGGCGACTTGTCCAGGGTGTACCCCGCCTTTCGCCCGTAGTCAGCTGGGATAGGCTCCAGCTTGCCTGCGACCCTGTAGAACAGGATAAAGCGGCTACAGATGATGAGATGAGATGATTTCTACATTATAAAGTCAGTTAAAAAAAAACATTTTAGAGTCCAAACGTTCGTTTTCCAGCACAAAATTAAATGTTACAGAAAAAAAAAGTTTGTATCTGAGCAGCATATTCCATAAGAGATCACTTTTCAGAATAAAAAAGAAAACAGAATGAAGGCTGCTGGGTTTTGGGGTAAAATGAAGAAGCGAGTATGATGGTCAAAGTGTCACAGAACCAGCCACAGTTCTTCTGAAGATGCTCAGTAAAACCTACAGCTCATTTCCGCATAAAACGGTACTCATTGTACCTGAGACTACTATTTTTTTTCAACCAAAGGGTCATCTCACACCAAATACTGACTTTGTTTCGTTTATTATCGCTTACTGATTGCTGTTTATAGTATTTTTTTAATGTTGAAACATTTCATTTCATTATTTTTAAACCATTTTTGGTCGACAGCATTTCTTTACATGTGCCTAAGACTTTTGCACAGTACTGTATATGTGCATACGGTTTCTTTCAACAAGCAGGAAAAAAAAAAAAAAAACTATTTGGCTCAACTGTATTAAGAACAACATCTTGCTTCAGCAGGTAGTGTTGTTTGCTTCTACCTCCCCAACCCATAATATTGTCTGGCTACTCTTTATCGTGCCTTGGTGTGAATGTGTGTGCTTGGGCATGATGCCCTGTGACGGACTGTTGTGAATACAATGTGTATTCCTGCCTCCCATAGTTCAATCCTTGGGATAGCCTCATGACCCTGACCAGGTTAAATCTCCTGAAGATAAAGTTCTAGAAGATGAATGACTATATTAAATCAATAACTCAATTTGTCTCGTCTTCATCTGCTTATCCGGGGCCGGGTCGCGGAGGCAGCAGTCTGAGCGTGGAAGCCCAAACTTCCCTTTCCCCAGACACCTCGGCCAGCTCCTCGGGAAGAACACCGAGGCGTTCCCAGGCCAGCCGAGAGACATAGTCCCTCCAGCGTGTCCTGGGTTTTCCCTGGGGCCTCCTCCCGGGGGGACATGCCTGGAATACCTCCCCAGGGAGGCGTCCAGGAGGCATCCGAAAGAGATGCCCGAGCCACCTCAGCCCTTGCAGAAAAAACACATGAATTTCCCATGTGATCACATATTACCACGTGTGGAATATATGGTATCAGATTTTGTAACGTGTTACCATGTAGAGCACATGTGGAAAACATGTTACCACATGTGTAAAACATTCCCACATGTGATTCACATAAAATTGGGCCAAAACCACATGTTTACCATGTGCAAATAACATGTTTCCCATGTGCAAAACACATTTTCCACATATTTCACATGTGAGAAATCACATGTGAAGTTCATGTGGTTTTTCTGTAAGGGAGCTGATTCCTCTCGATGTGGAGGAGCAGCGTCTCTACTCCGAGCTCCTCCCAAGTGACTGTGCTTCTCACCCTAAGGGAGTGCCCAGCCACCCTGCAAAGGAAACTCATTTCAGCCGCTTGTATCTTGTTCTTTCGGTCATTACCC